>NW_026706235.1:0-247093 GCF_029867415.1 Vicia villosa
ACGATGACTACCAGATCAACCGTATCGGTACATGCCGTACAGTTTCCTTGGTCTAATGTCATATACTTAAGGTATCTCGAGATTCGGGTTAGAATCTTTCACACAAGCAAAATACCCAAGCAAGCCTTTGAAAAATAGAGCAATCAAGTCAATCAATTGAAAACATCGACCTATTCTCTTAAGGTAACCCCTTTTGAAAACATTTTGTTTTTTGAAAGTATCTCCCCAGCAGAGTCGCCAGTTCTGTGGACCTCCGATTTTTTTTAATACCGGGCCATACCTCTGATCTGTAGAGATACGTGAACTGACTCCTTTTTGTCGCTTAATGCTTTCGCATTTTTGAAAAATTCACAGAGTCGCCACCGACCTTTTATTTTATCCAATTAAGGAAAGGTTTATAAAAGACACAGAAAAAAGACCTTTAAGAAATTCTGGGTAAGGGGGTAGGTTATACAAAGGGAAGGTGTTAGCACCCTTTGTATCCATGGTTATCCATGGGCTCTTAAGTTTGCTTAGCTCACTTGTTTTTCGATCACTTTTCAATTGCTCTGAAATTGCTCATATGTGGTTTCAAATACCTTTGTAAATTGAATTTTGTAATGATCCGTGTGTGGATGTATACAAAATGCTTGTTTATCTTTCGAAAGATGTTTTGAAAAGAACGTTAACTTTGTAATAATCCGTGTTTGGATGTATACAAAGTATTGTCTTTTTTGAAAGTTTTGAAAAATCAACAGTGTATGAGAATTTTGTTTGTTTTGATTTGAGCAAGCAAACTAGGAGGTCTACCCTGAGTTGTAAGGTCTTTATCCTATTTCCTTTAAAAATCTATCCTTTCACCGGATATAAAAGCAAGGTTCGATTTTGTACTCGAAACAGTAAAATTTGACTTTGATTTTGAAAAGAATGAGGAGGGATTACCTTAAGAGGTGCAAGTGTGATTGTGATTGGATTCAGATATTTATCTTTGAAGTTAGTGATCTAACGGTTCAATTTTATCTTTGACATACACGCAGTTTATATTTGCTGGAAATTAAAGTGCGGAAATGTAAAGTGCGGAAAGTAAATCTACGCTATTACATCGGTTGTGCAGGAAATGTAAACTAGCCTATTTACATGAATTTGACATCCTATACATTTATCTAGGAATTTAAATTGCAAGAAAAATAAAAGGCATGTTTTTGGATTTTTTATGATTGGTTTTAATTATAATTAATGCATGATTAATTAAATTAAAATGAAGAAAAAAGATGGAAATATATTTAAACCTAGAAATTAAGTTTGAAATATGTACAAAATATTTGTTAATTAATTTTAAAACAAAACTAATTTTTTTTGGAATTTTTGGAAATTGATTTGAAATTGATTTAAGTTAATTAAAACATAATTATGCAAATAATTATACAAATAATTAAAACTTAAAAAGAAAATTATTCAAAATATGTACAAAATTAGTTTATAATATATAAACAATATTTAACACAAAGAACAATTTTTTTTTTTAGGATTTTTTGATTGGTTAGAATAATTAAAAAGAAAATATATAAATATATACTAATTAATTATGCAAAATATTGAAATTTTGAAGAAAAATAAAATATTTTTATTTCAGAAAATAATATATTATTTTAGAAGTCTAAAAATATTTTTTGTGTATTTTTTGGATTTTTTAAACTATTTTTAATTAATTTATCAAAGAAATTAAAATAAAATAGAAGATAAAAAAGGATACTTATCCAGTGTGGAATTTGAATGAAGGTTCATGGTGTGGTTGCATGTCTGGTGCGTTGGATTGAGTTGGCGAGATTGATCAAGTGGTTCAGATCTGAAGGCACATGATATGATGATGAGTAGTATACACTGAATTCAAGGAGAATTCAAAGTTTCTGTCTGGGGCCCACGCTGGATTGACCAGCGAATGAGAGCCAAGGAAGAGGCCACGCAGGCGCGCTGAAAAGTCAACATTGGAGCTGACGAACCACGCTTGGACGCGTGGTCGTCTTCAACCTCCAGAGGTGGGATTTTTAGACTCAAATAGCGGGGGTTTTTAACCTCCCCTATTTGGACGTTAAAACATACAGTTTTTTAGCAACTGATGAACCTGCAAAAAAATACGTGTTAGCAATGAAAGATAGCAACCCAGATCCACTAAACATGATGCCCTGAGTTCATTGGTGGTGTTAGTTTTGCAATTTGAGGCCTGTAGCCATGGGTTCGAAGAGATTCAAGCAAGAACACTCATATGTATGTATCAATGGTATATGGCTATCCTCACGTGGGAATTCTAATGTTAAGGCCCAGATCACTCATATAAGACCTCATGAGCATATTAGAATGGTTAGTTTGCATTGAAATTAATTGCATGTAGGAAAACGAAAATAAAGTTCATATGTACATGGAGAACATTATATTCTTTATATGACTCTCATGGGCCTGTGTTAAGCGTTCAATCTTACTCTATGATGTTGGAGAAGATGATTAAAAAGCTTGGTTTGTATTAATATTGATTGGAGAATTGAATTTGAAATTTACAAAGTGTATGTATTTTTTTGGAGAATTTTATGATAAAGATGGCCAAGCTCTTCTTCTATTTCGTCCCCCTTTTCTTTTTTTGCTCTCCTGTTGCTGAAGTATGATAGCTCATTTATAGCCCAAAGTTGCTTGGAACTCAAGCTAAGAAGCTTTGTTGCCTTTGTTGAAAGTTTGGTTCTTTAATATTAAAAAACCTTGAATTTTTGACCAACTTTGACTCCATTCAATGCTCTTGCCTTGGACACCAATCTTCTGCAGAAAATTGAAGACTTTGGAGGTGAGTCATGCTTAGAGATCAAGCTACTAATTATCCTTGCCATTTTCCTTTAATTTTAATCTTAAAATAAGATAAAATTATGTCAAAAAATGGATAATATAGAAGTGGGGTTTGTCTTGGTCGTGGGAGGCCCATAGTAACATGGCAAAGATGTTTGGACCATAAAAACTTGGCATCTTTTGGAAAAAAAACATTTTTGAGCAATGTTGATTTCATGCATTTTCCCAAAATTTAGCCAACTTCAACAAGGTGTAAATCCCTCAATTTTTGTCATATGAAGGAGATCTTGCACTTTTTGGAAACCTCAAAGAGTCCTCTAACCAATGTCTTTGGTCTCATATCAAAATGATTTTTGGTTCTCCTTGTGTGTCCTTTTGAAAAAAGTGTCTTTTTGTTGATTTTGAAAATGACCTGCAATGTCTTTGGCCATATTTTTCAAATGGTGAATCCAATGACCATGGGATCAATGGCATTTGAAAGATAATTGAATTTCCTTCCCAATGAGCTTTGGTTGGCATTTTTTGGATGAAGGATGAGAGAGTTATGATCAGTCAAAGTTGAGTTGACTTTTCAGGCAAAAACCCTAATTTTGAATCTTAGGGTTTTGTTGATTTTTGATCTTTCCTTGATGAATTGTGATCATCCAATGATCAAATGTTGAATCCTTTGACAAAATATGGACTTTGACAAAAAATTTCATTTTTGACTGTCAGTTGACTTTTCTGGTCAAACGGGTCGTCTGTTGACTGTTTGAGCTGCTGACGGTGCGTCTGAGTGAATTGAAGTTTGAAAATTTGTATGATGGTACTTTGAGATATATGGATGTGTATGAAATCCATTTGAGCTCTCAAAAACTTGTTGCTCCTGTAAAAACAAGAAAAACCCTGATTAGGGACTGTTTGTGTAGGAGACAGTTAAGCGTACCTGATTTTTGTGCAGTGCTGAGTTTCTGCTAATCGCGTGATATTCAGAAGACTTCTAACACAAAAATCTTGGAAATTTGAATTGTGAAAGATTGATTTGATTGATGATACAAAACACCGTGAATTGTACTGCCAGCAGTTTGGCTGTCAACTGACTGTCCCGGTATTGAAACAGCAGTTAAAAGTGAAAAATCAACAGTCAAAGTTAATTTTCTTTTTTGTTGTTTTTTGTTTTTGTTTTTGTTTTTGTTTTATGTGAAAAATGAAAGTTTATTTACATGACTTGTTAGAAAAACACAGACATAATAAATAACTAACATTTACGGTATGCAGGCAAAATTACAGATAATAACCCTGAAAATCATTTAATGCACAGAAATAAGAATATTTGACTGGCAGAAAACACACAAAATATTATCTTAGTAATTAAGCAATATTATGACAAATAGCACAACATTTAATACTGACAGTACAAATATTACATACTATATTGAACAGTACGACGAATGAACGGTACATTTAAGAAATAAGAAATACGGCAAATTTTAAGAATGACGATTAATGACCCATGCTATGAACAATAACATGTAGATGATTGGGAGCATAACCATTGCAGGTCCACACTCCTCAGGACTATGCAGGCAGAAGAAAGTCATGATCACCGTAGCAATGGTGATGACTGTAAGAAACAGTGTCTCTATCCACTTTGCCATTCTTGTCAGGGAAGAAGAGAAAATAGATATGAGGTAGGAATTTGAAAGATGAATTGGAATTTGATGTGAGATTTTATGAAAGAAAATGAGAGGTATTTATAGAATGGAAAGAAGGAAAGAGACGTTGGGGAATGATGTGATTCCGTACAAAAGGAAAATTTGAGTGGAAGTAAGATTTGAAAGAAAGTGTATGATAGTGTTGGAAAAAGGAGAGATTTGATTTTTGAAAAAGAGATTTGAAAAGATTTTTGCAAATAATGGAATATAGTACAAAAATTAGTGGGAAACAAAAGATAATAATAATCTACTTGTTACCAGTACAGTCTGAGTTTCCTGATTCTGCGCCTGCAAAAAGATTTAACTCTGTACCAATTGTGTCAGTACTATTTATCTGTAAATAAATAAATAGCATGTGTGAAGTAATAAACAGTATTTGGTGTTTGCGTAAGAACAAATTCAACTGCAAGCCAAATTACTGTATAAGAAAAATTCTAAAAACTAAGTATTTCATATGTCAGGATATTTGTTGAAATAAAAATCCATGATTATATGAGACCCTTAATTTTCAGATTGGAGTTTTCTTGAAAAATATGTGGGCAAATTTTGGGGTATAACACCTGCTTTGATACCAATTGAAATTCTGGTAAGACAGAACTCAGATGTCATATATGGATGTCATGACATCTGATCTGACATTTATAAAAATAGACAAGATAGGAATACAAATAATAGTGTAGAAAATAAATAACACACATAATTGTTCACCCAGTTCGGTTTAACTACCTACTCGGGGGGCTACCAAGCCAAGGATGAAGTCCATTATTAGCAGTATCAATTCGAAGCTAAACTCCTCTGTTTACAACTTCTCACTTAATCACTACCGAATGACCCTTCTACCTAAGTTCTCCCTAGATATGGAATATCTCCATTCCACTCCCAATCATAGCAATGATGTCTAGCAGTCAACAATTCAGCCACTGCATCGACGGCCTAATCACCAACATTCTAAATACACAAACAAACATAACCTGGAGTTTCTTAACAGCTTCCTCCAAGAACACAACATCTCTTACCTACAGGCTTCGAGATTCATACTAAACTTCTCTTGCTGAACAGGTTCGAGAATCACATACCAGTGACCATCCCACAATCCGGGTGGTTCACTTTACAGACTCAGCCCTTAAAAACTACATTATTAAAATTACGGCTGGTGCAAAACTTAGGTTACAAAGCTTCTATTTATAACCTATTCCCAACTGGATTTGGGCTTATAATCACAGCTATATTTGCTGTTACAAATCAGCAGAATTCTTCTGCTACAATAAAGGTCTTTTAATCATAAGTTTCCTAATTTATCTCCTAACTTAGAAACTACTGAATCTTTAATCTTCTGTCTTGATTCTTTTGACCTTTAAATCGTAACAAACTTACATAACAAACTGTTGCTAAAAATGCTCCACAATATAAGCTCCAAGATATTCTCCACAAATATCTCCATAAAATATGCTCCAAGATATTCTCCACAAATATCTCCATAAAATATGTTCCAAGTAACAACAATAAGTTGTTACACTTTTGCAACAGATTCTCCTATAAAATCTTTCAACATTTTGTTTCCTAAATGTTCTCCTTAGATATAGCTCCACATAGGATTCAATGTTTTAGGAATATTTTGTTTCAGTTATAACACAATCCAAACTGTCAGCTCAAACACGATGTCATTTACGATGTCACGACATCTTCTTCGACATGTTGTTCCAGATGTTGAAACATTTCAACACAACATATTTCTCCATTAAATAGAACTTCAACCTGCTTTCTCTTACAAGTTATAATTCTATTTAACCTATTGCTGCTAAATTAGTTTTACCAAACATAAAGCCAATCCTCAAAAGCACTAACAATCTCCCTCTTTGGCTTATTTTGGCTAAAACTAATTTACATAACCTTTGTATTACAGAAGCATAAAAAATACAAGGGTTTAAACATTACAATTCAGTAGTAGCAATTTAGAATTCTTTAGTAGTCACTGTTTATGATATTTCAAACTTTACAAGTGACAGTCTTTAGTCTTCTTTTATGATGTTGATACATCATACTAGGACATCTTTTTGGCAGGTCCAACTCCAATATTCTCTCTCTCTTTTACGGATACCACAGATCACACAAAGTTTCTCCCCCTTAAAAGTTGCTCTTCAGAGATAACTTAACATAACCACTTCTCCCCCTTTTTAGCCATAATAAGACAAAGGCTTTGTTGAAGGAAAACTCACTATAGCATAGGAAACATAACATCACAGATATCATCTTCATATAGAAGGAGAAAAACTGAGGCCATGATGCACATGAGGAAGAAAATACTAAATGCTCCCCCTCAAACTGAGATTTATGCTACGACACGAATTGACACAACATCCTCTTTTAGAGCATAAGAGGATACTCACTAACGGAAATTTAAACACTTGGATTATCCATTTACAGACATAGAGAACCAAACCTCTATATTGGATAATTCAGAACACAAGACAGTCAGTGTTCATGACTTTAGACAAGACTTAATTACAGGGACTTATCCAAATAGACAACAAATTTCTATATTGGATGACTTAGAACACAAGAAGCAATTTATGTTCATGACTCGAAACAAGACTCTAAATAAAAATAAATTTCTTTACAAAACAACTGCAAAGAATGACCTCAGACTTAACAATGTTTGAACACTACCCTTATTCCCTATGTTTGTCACAAGTTGACAAACATAACCTATATAGACTCTAAACTTACCCATATCCGAAAGAAGGACATGAGAGACTCAAAAGAATGAAACGGGAAAGACTCTAGAAACCTGAGCAATTTAAACAACATACCTGGACTTTAACAAATGTCTTAATCAAAAGATGCTATTTGAAAGAGAACTGCATCAGGTGGACTTGTGCAATGGTTGGAACATGCACTATATCAGAACAAGTGATATACACCATCAATACATGTTTTTAGATGATACTCCAAAGAATGATCCTTGCTGGGTTTTCAAGGACAAAACATGTCTTGAGTTATGTTCTGACATCTTATATGACATTGTTCTTCTGGCTGGAAGATTAGTCTTTGAGAGACTTTCCATTTGATTAGAAGCAGAATAACATTGTCCTTGCTGATCTCCATACTTTCTTACTCCCCCTAAGATATACAAATTTAGGACATCTTTAATGTTCGTCCTTGAAGCACCCTTCATTTGGAATTTGTCACAGTTTCCAAATTTAGAAGCTTCAGTTTACTTGCTACACAAGATTCAGATTGCCACACTCTGCAACTTGAAGTAGAAGAAACTATAATTGTATAACCATAAATTAATCTTTAGCAGATAAGTCTGAACCTTATCTTTCTGGTGTCTCCAACAGTAGTGATGATGTATTTTTATGTAGAGCTTTTTCTTCATCGCATACTTCTTCTCTTCATACAGTTATTGCAAATATCCAGCTCCCATTAAGATATTTAACAGTAACAGTATCCTTCATCAGATACCATATCTAACCTTCCTAAACTTGTGAAGATAACAGTGAACATTAACATTTAGTTCACACTAGTCCATGAATTCTTCATACAAATACTCAACTCCCGACAGAGTATAAGAATCTTGCATTCAGGCTGCACATCTAATAAGTACTAAGTCTCTCGTCAAAGTACTTACCAGTTAGTCAGTTAGAATTTACTACTCACACTAGATCATTCTGACTGATTACCTCTTCACACTTATATATATCTTCCTCTTGGCAAAAACAACAAAAAGAAAAAAACTGAAGACCTTGAGATGATGTTGTAACATCTGATATGACATCATCCTTCATAGTTCTTGGTTAACATCTCTAACATCTAATTCATAACACTTGGGGTGGAAACAATAGAGTTTAAATATCAGCAACATCCAGACTTATCAAGGAATAGAATAGCCAACATCTGAATAAGCTTTTCTTCAGACTTTCATTCTGATTTTGAGATGATGGATACGATAGTCTATACCTATAGAGGAGATTCCCTCATTTAGGTTTCTGGAACATACTCGATTATGGTATAACACTAAATTAGTCAGATTCTTTTGAGCCATCTGACTTCCTTGATTCTACATAACACTACCCTTTCTGGATAACAACAAGGGCAGTCAACATTCGTGACCATATTTCACTGTGGTTGAGACACAGTATTCAGCTCCAACAAATTAAGATTTGGAGTAGAAGTACATTTGTGAATGATTTTCTTTTACGTTTTTTAAAATTTTTTCCATTAATAT
This sequence comes from Vicia villosa, assembly GCF_029867415.1. Lineage (NCBI taxonomy): Eukaryota > Viridiplantae > Streptophyta > Magnoliopsida > Fabales > Fabaceae > Vicia > Vicia villosa. The sequence goes on from NW_026706235.1 coordinate 8,731, forward strand.
TTTTTAGATATTATCAAAATATTACTTTTGGGCTAAGCCCATTTAAATTTTAATAGTTGTCCACTTCCTCTCACATTATCTTCAATTCATAAAGCTATGTCTTTGATTGGTATATAAACACTACTTTTGTTTTTATACCAAACGATGTGAGACTAGTGGAAAAGAGAATTTGCATGTACTGCATGTATTAGTTTTATCAGCAAGTGGTCTTGTCCCACTTCTTGATCTAGTTTTTCCACTGCTAACTTCTGCATACATGTTTGCTTATAAAGTTAAACAACTCTTTCGCCTATTGTAATACGGTGGGAGAACTGACTTTTTGAAATGTTGCGGATAGCAAGAGTCGCCACCGAATTTTATTTTATCCAATTAGGAAAGGCAAAAAGAACAGGAAAGACCTTTGAAAGATTTTGAGTCCGGGGGGTAGGTTATACAAAGGGAAGGTGTAAGCACCCTTTGTATCCATGGTTACCCATGGGCTCTTAATTTCTTAGCTCACTTTGTTTTCAAAATGTTTGAACTATAGTGTGTGAATAGGAAAAAGATTTGTTAAGGACTTTAGCTTGTAAATAAGCGTAGCCTTTTTGAAAGTTTTTTGAAAGAGGTGTATGAAAAGTAATTTGAAAGTTTGAATGGTTGAGCAAGCATTTAAGAACACCTACCCTAAGATTGTCTTTCTTGTTCTTTAAGTTTTCGTTTGAAAGGGCTATCCATACCATAAAGAGGGCAGGTAGTCCTTTCATTGGATTTGCGGGTCATCGAAGGGTCATCGAGAATTATCATTCGCCACAAGACTGTCCCTACCATAAAGGGGGCAGGAAGTCTCAGAGAAGGATATAATAGTCATTTAGGCAACAGTAAGGATACCTTAGCATTCGAAGGGACTATCACCATTTAATCGAGGGACGAGATCATATTTAACGTAGGCAACTTGAAGGGACTATGATCTTTTATCGGAGGGACATGGTGATTTTGAATCGAAGGCATCAAGCTAAGGTATCCCTATATCCGAGGGACTTGACTATTTTTGATCGAAAGGCAGCATAAGAGGAGGTACCATAAAGGTGAGTGTGTGTAGCAATCACGTGATTCAGTTCGATTATATTTATCTTGTATAAATTATTCTAATTCAATTCAGGGGTTGCACTCCCTAATTATTAACCACAACAATTAATATTATACAGAAATTAAAGACAGAGAATATAAGTTCCTACGCTATTACAATAAACACATGTGGATGTGGAAAATAAAAGGCAGAAAATAAACCTAAAGTCTATTACATGGCTTTGGGGCAGATACAAAAATTAGGCGAATGAATAAAATAAACATAATAAAGCAAACCCCAAATGAGGAACAAGTTAGCCATGGTTAATAGAATAAATAAAGGCAAGGCAAAAATTAAAGGTTAAAAGACCTAAAATCATAACTATAGTTACAAAGATAAAAAAAATAAACCTAAAATAAAATAAGGATTTAAAAATAAAATCGAGATTAAAATTATGAACCTAAAAAAAAAATTTGTTTTCATTATTTAAAGGAAAGGTTTTGTTTTTAAATTAAAAAAAAATGTAATTGGTTTTAAAAAAAGAAGAGTAAAAATTAATTGTATAAATAAATATATAAAAAAAATGGTAAAGGAACCTGTTCGCTGATCGTGTGTGGTTGGTTGGTGAGGATCCATGGTGGACCAGCACTTATGAGCGTTCGATCTGCAACTTGAGACGATCTGATGGCTGATGAGCGAGGGTGTACTGTCATACCCTAATTTTTGACCCCCCTGAGATGACATATCTTCAGGATTTTTCATCAGGTCAAGACAAGTACCCAGAGCAGTCATTTCTCCATCTGATACCTAATCGAGGATGCACAAAGACAAGAAAGCTCAGGCAAAGGATCAATCAATACAAAGATTAGCCTCTAATACAATCATGGAGCTCAAAAACTTCACTTTTCTCATCTATGATTGATTAGACATCCAGTCATATGAGTACAGGCTTACTCAGGTCACCAGACTAGGGTTTTGAGCCTATCAAGGACTAAAATCAGGGATCACATTTGGGAAACCCTAAAAAGCCCCAGAGGGTCATTCAAAGACATCAATCTTCTTCAAATAACTCATATTACAAGATCTACTGGACATCACACTTCAATTCCAAGTCTACAGTCATTATTTTCACATGGTCGACAAATTAGGGTTTTGACCTAATTCACCAAGATGGTTGACTTTTGATCAGGGAATGAATCCAAAACTCAAGACATGATTCAAGGATCTCTACTACCTCAATATAATCCATTTACATCATTCATTTGAGGAAAAGATCTTGTTTCTACACAAAAACCCAAAAATTCACTTTGTCAGGAAAAAGTCAACTGTGAAGGATCATCATTGACTTTTAAGGTTTTTGGTCAAAAAATGACTTTCAAAGATCAATATCATCAATATATGGATGTCAAAGTCATTTGGCCAAAGAAATTCAAAGAAATTCATCAAGGAGCGAAAAGTCGGGAATTAGGGTTTTTGAAGGCATGGCGAGAACTCAAAATTTCACCTACACAACTCAAAAAACTTCCAACATGAAAGTTGTAGATCTTGCAAAATAAAACAACATCTTACAAAGGAACTTTTTTCAAAAGATCAACCATTTATGAAGTTTTGGAAATTTTGAAGTTTAGGTCATAAACACTTAGAAATTTTTCTAAGTGTTTTAACCTAGTTTTCTTCCAACTTTGGCCTCATTTTTCACAAATTTCCCAAAGGAATCTGAAGAAGACATAAACTAATGATTTGAAGTAGATGTTTAGGGCTTTCCAAATTGTGTTCAACCTTCTCAAAATTCAATTTGAGCTAGGAGTTATGCTTGTTCAAAGTTGGCCTCATAAAGTGAAATTATAGGTCATGTGCAAATTGGAACTTTGCAATTTTGTGCATTTTTGCTTCATGAATGGATGCTACACGACCCATAACATGTCTGAAACAATGCCATGCATTCATTTTCACCATGGCATGAAGATTGAAGAAGATTCCCAAAAGCAAGAACATGTGATTATGTAATCATTACTTTTGAGAATTTATGATAAGCAATGATTCACCAATTGGAATCTTCTCCTAAGCCAATAGAAACTTGCTACATATCAGAAATGTTCCCTAAGATCCTGCAAGATCAATGGTTGGGAGAATTGGCTCGAAAATGCATCATTGCATTTTGGAGATTCTTTGAATTTCTTCATGGCTAAGAAACCAAAACTCCCTCACTAAGGAAGCTCACACTCTCACTCAGTACTGAACCAATTGCCTATAAATAGAGGCCTCATTCTCATTCAAAAAACACACCAAAGCAACTCAATTACTTGCTTTCTCTTTCTCTCCTCTTGTTCATTGTTTTTCAAAGTTCTTTGGCAAGAAGAATCGTTTTCTTCAAACCAAAGCTCATCTTTGGAAAGTGAGCATTCCAACATCTCAAGGGAGGTTATTTGAGGTGATCCAAGCACCTGGATCACTTCTGTAAGTGGAGGAACACCATTGTTGCTCTCACTTGGAAGCATTTGCAGTTGGAGGTCCATGGAGTAACTCAGGGAGTCTCAGGCCAAACCAATCATTCAGACACACTCCCTAGGTCATAGTGGAGCTAACCAGATGGCTGCAGCTCACCTGTAACTCCAAATTCAACAACCTCCATGTTCACTTGAAGCTGAAATCGAGGGAGGTCCATAGAGCAATTCAGGAGGATTCAAGCTACAATAAGCATCCAGTTAGCATCATTGAGTCTCAGGGAAGCTATTGAGATCATTCATTCAAGCCCAGGTGCTCTCAATCATCCTCACGACCTTCAGTTTCAGAGGTAAGTTTCTGAACTTCACCTCTATAATTTAAGTACTCTTTGTGAAATAGCTCGATTCTATCTTGTTCAGCATCATCAGAGGATTGAAAACCCTCTATCATCATTCATTTATCTTTCAGTATAGTCATTTAATTTGATTTTGAAATTTTAGGGTTCTTCACGATTTCTGTTAAATTAATTAGATGTAGTTAATATTAGTTCATGTTAGTTACATATTTAGAATCGTGAGTGAATTTAGAGCAAGTTTCGTGTTTACATCATGGCAAATGATTGAGAAACGAGTGAGTTCAGAAATTCAAAAAATCATGGAGCTTGAGGTTGAAGACGAAGATGGTGGTGGCGCCATTTTTAATTTCTCAGGGGAGGGTTTAAAATATATTTAACTGAAAGCGTTTTATAAACGACTAAACAACTTGCCCTAGTGGCCACACATGCGCCTTTAGTATCATCATGCCACAAGTCTGGGGTTCGAATCCCCCTCGCCCCAGACTTTTTGATTCTTTTATTTTTTAAGGAATTACAACTTGTTTTGAAATATGACCAAGTGGAGGCAACTTACTAACACCAAACGCGCGTTGGCGCAGTGGTGTTATTTTGAGTTGTTGGCTTCAAGGGCGTGGGTTCAAACCATGGTGAGGCCAAAACATTATTTTTTATCACTTATTTCTTTCAATTTTCTCACAACTTCATATAATTAATTAACCTATCAAATTAATTTATTTTCACTTCATTTTTTACACACATGCTATTTAATATCTCTATTTTGTGAATAATAAAAAAGATCATAAAAATATTATTTATTTCACATGTTTTTATTAGGTTTAAAATAGTATGTTTTTAGGTGTTTTCTTAAATACTTTAATACATATTTTCACTTTGTTTTAACCTAATCATTTTTGTAAATAAATTTATGATAAAACCCTAATCACTTAGGTCTTAATTAGGCATAAATCTTCATCTTTGCTTTAATTAAGTTGACTTTTGTCAAATCTCAAAACTATTTTCAATCTCTGATAAAATCAAATGATTAGGGTTTTCAAACAACAAAACCTTGTATCATTCCAAATCATTTTTTCAAATTTATTTTTATCACCAGTACTGTAAAGTACTGGGCCTCTAATAGAGTGTAAGTCCCAAAAATCTTCTCTTCTTAGCTTGTTTTCAAAACTGTATTTTCAAAATCTTCTTTCTGTTTTCAAAACATTCTTCTGGTATTTGAAGGGCATTATTCCCGGTGAAACTCTTCAGATACCTATGTGACCTTTGTCCATCTTCACTTCTTCTGTTTTCAAAAATCATTAACTGTTTATCATATATATATATTCAACTGTTATCAACAAAACAACAAAATTACTGTTGAGGCTCTGTACATACTTCTTCAATGGCCTCCACTCCATCCAGGTTAGGCTTTACAAGCTTTCAATTTACAGTCTTTATTTAAATTACTGTCAAATATAAACTGTGCATATTAGTTTAGAACTGCGTTTGAGTATAAACCTTAGGACAGTTAAACTATATATATATTATAGGAATATGACCTAGGATTGAGAATGTCTTCCCGGTGAAGGCTCTTTCCTAATTAGAGATCTGTAGTTCAAACCCCCAAGATGAATTATTCCCGGTGAAACATCTTGGCAAAAACCTTAGAATCCAAATAAATAGGACACATCCACCCAAAGAGGAATTATTCCCGGTGAAACCTCTTACCCATTTGCTTAGAGCCAAAATAAGTTCGAAACCACATAAGCTTTCTCTTGTGCTATAACAAGGACCCTCGATTAGCCTCCTCTTGGGCTTTGTACAAGGACCCACAGGCTTCTTAAAAGCATTTCCAGCTTCCTCTTGAGCTTGTATACAAGGACCCATCAGGTTTCTTACAAACATAGGAACAGGTCTTTAGTCACCTTTTAGCCTACCCTGGTGAGTTTCTTCCAATTTAAACCAGACTTCAAAACAAGCTAAGATTGTCTCAATTCTACATTGAGTACACTTTTGGAATGAGAGACATGGACAGTCTCTGTCACCCTTATCTTCATCAATCCTCCTTAGTAGAGTCTAGGATCTATGTTTTGGTCATCCTCAGCATTGAGTCAGCCTTCATCTTGGGCTTTAAACAAGAAGTCTCACTAGATAATCTTTCTGCCAATCCTTTCATCCCTTAATAATTAATGGAGTGCTACCCAAATCAATCAAAATGTCAAAAATCCCTGGAAAGGGTTAGCCTCCAAAGTCAATTAAAACCAATCCTTCAAATCCAAAATCCCTGGAAAGGGTTAGCCTCCAAAGTCATTTAAAATCAATCCATTCCTTCATTTCAACAAAAAATCCCTGGAAAGGGTTAGCCTCCAAAGTCATTTAAAATCAATCCATTCCTTCATTTCAACAAAAAATCCCTGGAAAGGGTTAGCCTCCAAAGTCATTTAAAATCAATCCATTCCTTCATTTCAACAAAAAAACCCCTGGAAAGGGTTAGCCTCCAACATCTGTCTAAAATGTCAAAACCCCTGGAAAGGGTTAGCCTCCAAAGTCAATTAATAAAAAGTCAAAACAATAATTTCATTCTCTTAGGAGATAATTCCCCCAAAAGAGTCAAAACCCCTGGAAAGGGTCAGCCTCCAAAAACATGATAAAGTCAGTCTTTTAACAGACAAATTCACCAGTTGAGTCAAAATCCCTGGAAAGGGTTAGCTTCCAAAGAAAAACAATCTTTTTAATCTCCAGTAGAGTTAAAACCAACAAAAACAGTTAGCCTCAACCTTGGGCTTCATACAAGGCACCCAAACAATAAAACTCCCCTGTCAAGAGTCAGCCTCAACCTTGGGCATTGTACAAGGCAGATAATAGAGTCTCCCCAGTGAGTCCTTCATCACTCAGTAGCCACAACCTTGGGCTTTGTACAAGGCAGATAAACCATACTTTCATGTGTCAAAGATTCCTAACACTTAGGATCTTTTCCCCATATAGTCATCCATACTTAATTCATTTAAGAGTCCGCCACAACCTTGGGCTTTGTACAAGGCAGAAAATAATGTTTTCCCTAGCTAGAGTCAGCCACAACCTTGGGCTTTGTACAAGGCACATAAAATAAAGTCATTCACTCAATTATCCTCAACAGTCAGCCACAACCTTGGGCTTTGTACAAGGCACACAAATAGAGTCTCCCTAAGTAGAGTCAGCCTCAATTCTGGGCTTTGTACAGAACACAAAAATACCCTGTAATTAATCCTCAGTAGAGTCATCTCCCAGAGTCAATAATAATAATTAATCAATCAAAAAGCCTCAAGCTTGAGCCTCATACAAGCCAGCTAAAGTCAAATCTTTTATACAGTAGATAGACATAGCTTATCTCTATAGAGAGATATTTTTACTACTCTACCACATTCAAACAAACAAACATTTCAATTTCAATTTCAATCAAAGTCTCCCATTTAGGACTCTGAAAGACATGCTCTGGCACATCCCCAGACTTGTACACTTTCCCTAATTTGGACGAGCATCTTTCTTTCATTTAAGAGGCATCTGACTGGCATACTTGTACACCCAAGTAAGGTCCCCCTCTTGAATGAAATGAATCCAGTTATTCTGTCACTCTTTCAAAATGTTTGTGGTAGAATAGTACAAATACCTCTTTGTAGAGATAATTTCATGTCTCTTTACTGTAAACAGAGATTTAATTCCAAGCTTCAACCTTGAGCTTCAAGCAAGGCACCAAAAACAATTAATTTCCCTAGTTAGTTCCCCGAACTACATTAAGCTCTGACTTCCACTAGGGATATGTAGGCATGAGGTTCACAAGGAATCTCAGCGAGCTAATAAAATACCAAAAATAGTCAGTCTGTCTATCTGTCTGTCTTTCTTCAATCAATTCAATTCCTTCTCCTAACACAAAGGAGAAACTTTCCCAATCATTAGCAGCAAACACAAACACAATGACACAGAGAAGGTTCCTGTAGAGTACTACAGATATGTAGGGTGTTTAAACACTTCCCTATGTATAACCGACCTCCCGGACTCCAGAATTTCTAGTCTAGGTGTAAATCCCCACACTTAGCAAACTCCTAGGGTTTAGTTGAGATCTTTTTTCCCCTTTCCTACTCGTAGGACAAATAAGAAAGTTCGTGTGATATCGTAGGAAGAACTGAAATAAAATTCATCCCACCACGGGCGCATTCTCCTTCCAAATTTCGCGTGAAGGGTCTAGCGTGCCGTCCTCCCAAGTGAAACGGGGAGGTAAAATAAAACGACACCACATGTACGACAGTCATGCGTGACGCGTTGCATTGGATCTCATGGGAAGTCTTTGTAAAAATTAAACCGACGCGCATGGGGTTCGAACCCAGTATCACTGGGTTGCCAGCGTCCATCTTTTCCATTCCTTCTACAATAGTTAGTCACAAATATTACACAAAATAATAAATAAATATTAAGATAATATCTGAGTGGACCATTCAACAAAAATTTAAGCTGGGCCCCACGCGATCCGCTGCAACCAATTAGATGAAGGGAGAGAAATCTGAATTTTGACCGGCCATTCAGCACTCGCCACCTCGTCGTGTTCAACCTCTAAACCATGCATATTACTGGCTAACAATTTTTCTAGGAATTTGCTTAACTTTGCCATGGATTCTGCATCACCTTTACGTAGCTAATACCTGAAAATATCAAACTCACAAAAAACGCGTTAACAACAAATAAAAACCACCCAGATCCATTAAACACAGGCCTGTGAATTTGATGGTGGGATTAATTTTGTCTTAAATGGCATGTAGCTATGACCTTGAAAATTTCACAACCTTGAACCTCATCCATGGCGTGTCACGAATTCCGTCCCTAAACTCACATGTGGGACGTCCATCATGTGCTAAATACTTCCAGGAACACATTAGCACCATTATATTTCATTGAAACGTAACAAAAATAAAGATATAAGAATACAATATCAATGATGAAGATGAATATGGCATACTACATTCCAGGCCCTGCAACATATATCTCTGGGTCAGTACTCACGCTTTGGGGTCTTGGGAAGAGATTAGGGTGGTCATGAAGATCTGAATCTCGTTGTAGAAACCGTCCTCTTGTGCCCTAGTTTATTTCACATTTATAACTTGAAAAACCTATGTTTTTGGCTGCCCAATTTTCGTCCTCCATGGCTGCATATATTGTAGGTATATATAGGAGCACTCTAGGTCAAATAATGGGCTTGGATCTTGGCTTGTTTAGAGAGATTAAAATCTTGTTTAAAAATTGTAATAAATCTTTCGATATTTGCCAAATCTTCTCCATAATCATGTTGCACGAATTTGTGGATCAAATATATGAGATTTTGGCCCTTTGATATGGTTAGAAAACAACTCTTGTGAATAAAATCTAATTATTTCATTTTTATTTTTTATTTAATATTTAAATGAATAAAATTCAAATAAATAAAAAAATGTTATAAAAATAAAATAATTGATTTAAGGGTCTTTATTCAGCTCATGGACACATTTGAGATCCACAAATTTGGACCAAAAGCCCAAAACATCAAAATTCCTCACTTTGTCCTAGGTACATTTTCTCAAAATTTATCAACTTCAACAAGTCCTAACTCTCTCAATATTTAAGGTATGAAAGCGTTCTAGGACTTTTTGGAAAGCTCAAGATGTCCTCTACAAGCCACTTTGGAACCTTTTTTGCATTTGGAGATTTTATCTTGAAGATATGGCTCCTGACAAAAAACATCTTTTCGTGAGCTTCTAGAAGGACCTGTAATGTTTTAGCTTATATCTCTTATGCGGAAGCTTTTCTTGACCTTGGGCCCAACATAAAAGTTTTAAAGAATTGAATTTCCTTGATAATGAGCTTTGGTTGGGGAATTTCTGATAAAGCATGCGAGAGATATGATCAGTCAAAGTTGGGTTGACTTTTACCTAGAAACCCTCATTTAGCAACTTGTCCTTTTGTGGATTTTTTATCTTTTCTTGATGAATCATGATCAACCTTTGATCAAATGATGATTCTAACATTAGAATGTTGATGTTGACCAAAAATCAAGAATTTTGATTGTAATTTGACCATAGTTGACTATTAGGTCCAATTAGTCGACTGTTGACCATTTGAGCAGTTGACTGAGCAATCTTATGAATCAGAGCTTGAAACTTGGCATGAGGATTATTTGAAGCATATGAGAGGCCATGGGATCCATTTGAGGTCTTAGAACTTGATTTGATCTTTTAGAGAAGCTAAACCCTAGTTCAGAGGCACTTGTTAGGAGATAGGTAGCTTTGAGCAATTGGAGATCTTTGAGCATTTAAAAGTCAGATGGACTGAAATATGATGGGCAAATTTTGGGGTATGGGACCTATCTCAAACAACAATGTCCAATCAAATAGAGACAATTGTATGGGGTGGTGAATTCACTCTATGGTACTCCAACTGTTAAAGTTTCAGAGTAGTAGAAACTTCACCTACAATATTTCTAATATATGAAAGAGATGTAAGTGATGTGGATCTGTATAATAAAGCACTTGGTAACTTAATGACAAATCTAACTAACAAAGCTGCTTATTGTAATACCCACAATTCTATACTAAACAAATAAGGCATACATTTGCATAAATCAGAGTAAAGAAGCATGCATCTCACGAGGGCGTTACACATATTTCAAATAAGATATTATTTTATCTTTAAACATGCAATGGTCGTTTCCAAATAACACGGGATTTAAAACAACATACAAAACCACAACGGAATATTCATCTCATCAAATAAATGGTAAAATCGGATGATTCCCATACATCATCCACCATGTCTCAACATCTCGGCTCAAGGCCACTCATCAACAAAATAACATATTCAAATACGAAATAGAATATGAGTAAACAAATGTCTCATAACATTGAGTCATAAATATATAAACTCAAATCCCATGTGTTACATATGACCAGAGCACAAATGACTACTTAGTTACGAAACTCTACAAGAGATCTAAGTCTCTAAGCTAAGCCTCCTTCGAAGTACCACTATCCTCGAAAACTTGCGCGTTACCAACAAAGGGCAACATTCAAACAGAAGGGTAAGAATTCAAATTATTATAGAAAACATAATAATGGGAAATGTAAAACACAATAAGAATACATTCAAGAATTCATCACTCTTCCCATAAACATACATCATATGCAATTAATCAAGATTCATATGTTCATGTCATGGAACTTAGCTCATTCAATTCCACATAATCAAACATGATTACTAAATAATGTACATAATCATATTTTACCAACATATAGATTCTAAGTACATATCCTTTTTGACAACATTCACTAAGTAACAATTGTATTCAAACATAATCATATTCTAAATATACAAGTTATCTTCCCATAATCACGTATACATGTTTTTCCAAATATATAGACATGTACAAAATTCACCGATGTATCACAAGTATGAACATATATCACCAAATGAACATATTCATTTCTATCCCAATTTACAAAACATCTTAGAATATATTTACATCATTGGAATCGTGTCATTAATATCACAAGTATACATGTTATCACCTCTCTTACCGAATGTATCATCATCAATCAAACATGATTCACATATCCACATATATACATATATCATTAGTACATAGAATTTTACATCTATATCACATATGTTTCAATCACATATATCACAATCATAACACAACAACCATTCATATCAAATGAATCACCAAATACACATATATGCATACCCAACAACATCATTCCACACAATTCATATCACATAAATCACACCAACAATAACATTTCACACCGACACGTGCGACTCAAGTGTGACTCAATGCGATACGCATGTGGATTCCATCCGTTATCATTTTCGGTCACGCTGATTATCTTTCCTCTATAGACTAGATAACCACCTCAAAGCTCCATACGATATTAAGCTTTCAAATCCCATTCGGCGTTAGATTTGGGAAAAGTAAATAACCTTCGCGAGATTACCAAACAATGCCACTTTCAAAGACTCATGCTTGTGTACGTATGTAATAAAACAAGACTCGTGCATTTAAGACGATCTCTCTTTCTCTTAAACTACACAATCACATCTTGTCAATATTGCACAATATACACAACATGACTTCAATACCAAACAATGCATCACTTAACACATCAATCAATCGCATGTATTCAAGTCTAGCATCATCATTATTCAATCCACATCTTGAAACATACACATTTAAATGATCATTATCAACAAGACACATTCAAATAATATATATATATATATATATATATATATATATATATATATATATATATATATATATATATATATATATATATATATATATATATATATACTCATTCCAACATATCATGGATATTACATCACTTCACACATCTATGAATATTAGTCACAAGTCATTAATTCACAATGCACACATAAGTAATCACATGTTATCTATATATTAATATAAAAATTAAACCATTCAACATCAACCAATTATATCATATCATATAGATGATTTCATTAGCTTTCTAACGCTTCGAATGACACATAAAACAGAGTTACGGATCAAAAGTTATGATCATTTGAATTTTCACAAAACATGGCATTTTCGCTCGGCAGAAGAAATCCTTCGCCCGATGCTCCAAGGCAGTAACGTGACCAAAAAAAAGTTCACTCGCCCGCTGCTCGCCCGGCAAAAGAAATCCTTTGCCCGGCGGAAGACACCAGACAGCAAAATTCTTTGCGTTTTCAGCACTTTTAACACCATCTCAAATCTGATTTTTGCCAACCAAAACTCATTCAAACCACAATTTAACACACATAAAAGGCTCCTAAACATGTTCATAATCATGGGTTCACATACAAACATTATCAAACATGATTAATAGCACAAATCTCATGAGTTCAACATAAACCCTTACATTTTCCAAATCTATGAAATTGAGAGGATAAGAGGTTATACACATAACATTTTTACACACAACATTACCCAATTATATAACATATAATAACTTGGATTCTAACTCTTACCTCTTGATTCTCTAGTCCACCCTATTCAAGAATCTACTTCCCTCTTCTCTTTCTCTTCTTTCTTCTATTCCTCTCTCTTTCTCATCTTTTCCCAAATGAAAGTTATGAAAATAGTTCTCTAAAATCCTAAATCTCTTACTATCCATCTTTTCTTAGTTAGGCTTAACCCACAATCTTTCTAACCTCATAATTATAACACTTAGGCCCAATTTAGTTATATTATTATAATAACTCAATTAACCTAAATAACACAACTACATACATAATCAAAGATTAAAATAATTATTATATCACATAATAACTAAATAAATAAATAATTATTAAAAGCACCAAGTAACATGATTAATAATATAATTAATAAAAATACTAATAAAATCGGGCTGTTACAACTCTCTCACACTTGAAAGATTTCCGTCCTCGAAAATTCTCCTCAAGCAATCAACCTCAGGTACAATTCCTCCATTCAACCTTCAAGTACCTTCTCTTCTAATCCCAAAGCACTCTACAAACCTCCTCAAAATCTAGAAGAAGACCTCAGATCTCAATCCGAAACAATACTCGACAGAATACCATGCAAACTCACAATCTTCTCAAAATACAACTTTGCAAGTCTCTCCATCAGATAATCCATCCTCATCGGAATAAAATGAGCATACTTCGTCAACATATCCACAATGACCCAAATGGCCTCACAATTACTTGATATCCTCGGCAGACCCGAAACAAAATCCATAGAAATACTATCCCACTCCCACTCGGGAATAGATAATGGTTGCATCAAACCATACGGCTTTTGATGTTCAATCTTTAACTTTTGGCAAGTCAAACATGAATAAACAAAGTCCGCTATATCCTTTTTCATACCTTGTCACCAAAATAATTTCCTCAAATCTTGATACTTCTTAGTAGCACCAGTATGAATACTCAAACCACTCCTATATCCTTCCTCAAGAATTCTCTTCCTCAAATCCGCAACATCCAGAATACAAACTCAATCACGATAACTTATGACACCATTCTCATCAATCCGAAAGTTACCACCTTTACCTTGATTAATCAATGTCATAATGTCAACCAATTTCAAATCCGATTTCTGACTTTCTCTAATCTCATCAACAATGCAACATGTAAGCTTCAACATACCAAGCTTAACATATGAAGACGTCGCTTCACAAACCAAACTCAAATCCCAAAATTATTCCAACAATTCCAATTCTCAAATCATCAACATAGACATATGCATGATTTCCTACTCAATGCATCGGCTACAACATTCGCTTTTCCAGGATGGTAATTCAAACCGAAATCATAATCCTTCAAGAATTCCAACCATCTTATTTGTCTCATATTTAACTCTTTTTGATCAAACAAATACTTCAAACTCTTGTGATCACTATACACATCAAATCTTGATCGAAACAAATAATGCCTCCAAAGTTTCAAAACAAACACAACGGCGACCAACTCTAAATCATGAAGGATAGAAAAACACTTAGAAAGGGGGGGTTTGAATAAGTGTAGCTTTAAAAACTTGACAGATAAAAATAAATTGCACAGTTATTTTTATCCTGGTTCGTTGTTAACTAAACTACTCCAGTCCACCCCCGCAGAGATGATTTACCTCAACTGAGGATTTAATCCACTAATCGCACGGATTACAATGGTTCTCCACTTAGTCAGCAACTAAGTCTTCCAGAGTCTTCTGATCACACACTGATCACTCCAGGAACAACTGCTTAGATACCCTCTAAGACTTTTCTAGAGTATACTGATCCACACGATCACTCTAGTTACAACCTGCTTAGATAACTTCTAAGACTTCCTAGAGTATTCTGATCCACACGATCACTCTAGTTCCTTACAACTTAATGTAATCAATTCTAAGAGTATTACAAATGCTTCTTAAAAGCTATAATCACAAACTGTGATATTTCTCTTAACGTTTAAGCTTAATCTCACTAATATATTACAACAGCAATGTAGTGAGCTTTGATGAAGATGAAGATTCTGAGTTTTGATTTGAACAGAGTTTCAGCAAGTTGATATTCACAGAATAGATGTAGAATTCGTTAACCTTGCTTCTCATCAGAACTTCATATTTATAGGCGTTGGAGAAGATGACCGTTGAGTGCATTTAATGCTTTGCGTGTTCCGAACAGCATCGCATTTAATGTTATACGCTTTTGTCAACTACCTCGAGCCTTGTTCACGCTGTGTCTACTGACGTAGCCTTTAGTAGCTTTTAACGTTCCTTTTGTCAGTCAGCGTAGCTTGCCACTTGTACTTCCTTCTGATCTGATGTTTGTGAATACAACGTTTGAATATCATCAGAGTCAAACAGCTTGGTGCATAGCATCTTCTGATCTTCTGACCTTGAAGTGCTTCTGAGCGTGATACCATCAGAACTTCAGTGCTTCTGTTCTCTTGTTCTTCTGATGCTTCCATAGACCCATGTTCTGATTCTGCTTCGACCATCTTCTGATGTCTTGCCAGACCATGTTCTGATGTTGCATGCTGAACCCTTTGAGACAAAGCTTCTGAGTGCTGAATTATGCATACTCTTTATATATTTCCTGAAAAGGAAATTGCATTGGATTAGAGTACCATATTATCTTAAGCAAAATTCATATTATTGTTATCATCAAAACTAAGATAATTGATCAGAACAAATCTTGTTCTAACAATCTCCCCCTTTTTGATGATGACAAAAACATATATAAATGATATGAATTTGCGATCAGAAAGAGCAGACGGCAAAAGACAAATTACACAGCTATAGCATAAGCATATGAATATGTCTCCCCCTGAGATTAACAATCTCCCCCTGAGATAAATAATCTCCCCCTGAAATAAATACTCGAAGAACTTTAATAAAAGACTTCCCTGATTATTTCGGTAGAGACGATCATATAAGCTTCTGTCTTCAGAGAATTCATAGCTTCTGACTTCTGCTTCCATTGGACAGCTTCAGAACTAGAATTTCCTTAGATCCCTAGAACACTCATAGCTTCTGATTCCTGCTTCCATCTAGGACAGCTTCAGAACTAGAATTTCCTTAGATCCCTAGAACACTCACAGCTTCTGATTCCTGCTTCCATCTAGGACAGCTTCAGAACTTGAATTTCTTTGATCTTCTGAACATTCACAGCTTCTGATTTCTGCTTCCATTTAGGACAGCTTCAGAACTTGAGTTTTTCTGGATCTTTAGAACATTCACAGCTTCTGATTTCTGCTTCCCTCGGATAGCTTCAGAGCTTGAGTTTTCTGGATCTTTAGAACATTCACAGCTTCTGATTTCTGCTTCCCTCGGATAGCTTCAGAGCTTTGAATTTCTACCAACATCACTTCATGCTAGATTTGTATCAGAACATTGTTGAATGTACCAGAGCATCATCAGAGCATCTCTACATCCTGAAATGTTACAGAACAAAAACTAAACGACAAAAGTCAGCATGAACGAGTTAGAACATAAAATATATATTCGAACACATTATATGTATCAGAGCCATATAGGCTAAAATAATGTATCAGAGCAAATAGAATTTTGTCAAAGCAAATAGACAGATATGGATTAAATTCTATTTTCAGTGCTTCTGATTTCTGAAGCTTGATAGCACTCAGCTTGCTTCAGTTTCCATGGTTTTGCTTCTTGTGTTTGCTTTGAAGATTCTCTTCACTTCTTTATACCTGCAAAACACTTAAACCATATAGAACTTGCAGTTCTTGTTAGTGAATGTGTGGGAGCTTTACCCAGCAACTGATAGATTAATCAAATCATTTATCATTTATCTTCTCCCCCTTTTTGTCATAACATCAAAAAGAATATTTCAAAAGATTCAGATGAATAAAACGACAAATAAAATCACTGGAATGTAAAAACAAAGAAACTTTTCATTGATAATCAAAAAATATTACATGAGAAGATGTTTAACAAGCAGATGCAACAAGGAAAGAAAACTACTAAGACCAAAACCTAGGACCCTAGCTAAGACAAAATCTGTGCCAGCATGCCATGAAGGAGTGAGACGCATCATTGACTGCTTCTTGGGCTTCCAGGCGAGGGGTCGGGGAGACTTGGTTCTGATGCAGATCTTCCACAATCTTTATCAGATACAACATTCTCAGTAGGTGAAGATGAAGAGATTTCTTTGGAATGGGTTGAGGGAGAGGAAATGTTAGATGAAGAGGAAGTTGAGTCTAGAAGGAAACAAGATGAGGAAGAAGATGGAGATGATGGAGGGCTTTCACCAGGGGGTTGAAACACACGTCTAGAATAGTTTCCAGATAACATTGCTTCGAATGGATTCACCTTGAGAGGATCATAGGTGATTTTTATCTTTTTGGGTTTGGAGGGAGATGTTTCAACAGCTTTCCTCTTTTTGTTTTGATCTTTTCCATGGTTTCCTGGGCTTGATGAAGAGTTCATGATGGATTTGCAGATAATGAACAGCTAGGGTTTGATATGAATGCAAAAAGATAGAGTGAATAGAGAAAATATGAGAGGGAAGGAGAAGTGTTTGAAGAATATAAAGAAAAACTGAAAGAGAGTAAATGATGAAAAGCATTTAATGTTACGTGACGTGAGGAGAGATACTAAAGACAAATGAGGTGACTAGCACAGTTACCTATGGTCGGCGTCCCTTCAACTGCACGCGCGCTTATCCATGAATAGTAACGACAGGTTTACCATCCCGAGATAAAACGTTACAGCTGTTTTGCTTTAAAAGAGGTTCTGAATCAACTTAGACAATGAAACGTTAGTAATAACAGAATCATAATTTCTAAAAGATTTCAATCAGAACTTCTGATTAACAAAAAATTCACAATCATTTCAGAAGATACTCATACGTAAGAACTTCTCATCTTCTCATTCTGGGCATAAATCCATACTGATGTTCTTCAGAATGAACTTAAACCTATCTTCAGCCAGGGGTTTTGTAAAGATATCAGCCCATTGATGGTCTATATCCACAAAGTTTAAAGATATAACACCCTTCTGAACATAGTCCCTTATGAAATGATGTTTAATCTCAATATGTTTAGCTTTTGAATGAAGAATAGGATTCTTAGATAAACATATAGCAGAAGTATTATCACAGAATATAGGAATGTTACTCTCATATATCTGATAATCTTCCAGCTGACTCTTCATCCAGAGCATCTGTGTACTGCAACCAGCAGCAGCGACATATTCTGCTTCTGTCGTTGATAGAGCAATAGTTGCTTGCTTCTTGCTATACCAGGAGATCAAATGATTTCCAAGAAATTGGCAACTTCCTGAAGTACTCTTTTTTTCAATTCTGTCTCCAGCATAATCAGCATCGCAGAATCCTACTAAGTTGTATTCTTTAGATTTTCTGTAAACTAAGCCAACATTAGTAGTACCTTTCAGATACCTTAGAATTCTCTTAACAGCAGTTAAATGAGATTCTCTAGGATCTGATTGGAATCTAGCACACAAACAAACACTGAACAGAATGTCAGGTCTAGAAGCAGTCAAATATAGAAGAGATCCAATCATACCTCTGTATAACTTCTGATCTACCTTCTTACTTACCTCATCCTTACCTAGGATGCATGTTGGATGCATAGGAGTTTTGGCTTCTTTGCAGTCTAGAAGATTAAACTTCTTCAGAAGTTCCTTCACATACTTGGTTTGGTGAACATACGTTCCTTCTGATGTTTGATTTATTTGTATTCCAAGGAAATACTTGAGTTCTCCCATCATGCTCATTTCAAACTCAGCCTGCATAGACTCAACAAACTCCTTTCCAAGTGTAGCATTAGATGTTCCAAAAATAATATCATCTACATATATTTGACAAATTAAAATATCCCTTTTAAAGGTTTTACAAAAGAGAGTAGTGTCCACTTTTCCTCTAGTGAAACCATTATCCAGAAGGAAAGAACTTAAGCGTTCATACCAAGCTCTGGGAGCTTGTTTCAATCCATATAACGATTTCTTTAATTTAAAAACATGATTAGGAGACATAGAGTCTTCAAAACCAGGAGGTTGATGGACATAAACTTCTTCATCTATATAACCATTTAAGAAGGCACTCTTAACATCCATTTGATAGAGAGTGATGTTATGTTGAGTGGCAAATGAAATTATTAGACGAATAGATTCTAACCTGGCCACTGGTGCAAAGGTTTCTGTATAGTCAATCCCTTCTTGCTGACTATAACCCTGAGCCACCAGTCTGGCTTTGTTCCTTACCACTTCACCTTTCTCACTGAGCTTGTTTCTGAAGACCCATTTTGTACCGATTATATTGAATTAGGGTTATAGCTCAGTGAGAAAGGTGAAGTGGTAAGGAACAAAGCCAGACTGGTGGCTCAGGGTTATAGTCAGCAAGAAGGGATTGACTATACAGAAACCTTTGCACCAGTGGCCAGGTTAGAATCTATTCGTCTATTAATTTCATTTGCCACTCAACATAACATCACTCTCTATCAAATGGATGTTAAGAGTGCCTTCTTAAATGGTTATATAGATGAAGAAGTTTATGTCCATCAACCTCCTGGTTTTGAAGACTCTATGTCTCCTAATCACGTTTTTAAATTAAAGAAATCGTTATATGGATTGAAACAAGCTCCCAGAGCTTGGTATGAACGCTTAAGTTCTTTCCTTTTGGATAATGGTTTCACTAGAGGAAAAGTGGACACTACTCTCTTTTGTAAAACCTTTAAAAGGGATATTTTAATTTGTCAAATATATGTAGATGATATTATTTTTGGAACATCTAATGCTACACTTGGAAAGGAGTTTGCTGAGTCTATGCAGGCTGAGTTTGAAATGAGCATGATGGGAGAACTCAAGTATTTCCTTGGAATACAAATAAATCAAACATCAGAAGGAACGTATGTTCACCAAACCAAGTATGTGAAGGAACTTCTAAGAAGTTTAATCTTCTAGACTGCAAAGAAGCCAAAACTCCTATGCATCCAACATGCATCCTAGGTAAGGATGAGGTAAGTAAGAAGGTAGATCAGAAGTTATACAGAGGTATGATTGGATCTCTTCTATATCTGACTGCTTCTAGACCTGACATTCTGTTCAGTGTTTGTTTGTGTGCTAGATTCCAATCAGATCCTAGAGAATCTCATTTAACTGCTGTTAAGAGAATTCTAAGGTATCTGAAAGGTACTACTAATGTTGGCTTAGTTTACAGAAAATCTAAAGAATACAACTTAGTAGGATTCTGCGATGCTAATTATGCTGGAGACAGAATTGAAAAAAAGAGTACTTCAGGAAGTTGCCAATTTCTTGGAAGTCATTTGATCTCCTGGTATAGCAAGAAGCAAGCAACTATTGCTCTATCAACGACAGAAGCAGAATATGTCGCTGCTGCTGGTTGCAGTACACAGATGCTCTGGATGAAGAGTCAGTTAGAAGATTATCAGATATTTGAGAGTAACATTCCTATATTCTGTGATAATACTTCTGCTATATGTTTATCTAAGAATCCTATTATTCATTCAAAAGCTAAACATATTGAGATTAAACATCATTTCATAAGGGACTATGTTCAGAAGGGTGTTATATCTTTAAACTTTGTTGATACAGACCATCAATGGGCTGATATCTTTACAAAACCCCTGGCTGAAGATAGGTTTAAGTTCATTCTGAAGAACATCAGTATGGATTTATGCCCAGAATGAGAAGATGAGAAGTTCTTACGTATGAGTATATTCTGAAATGAATGTGAATTTTTTTAAAATCAGAAGTTCTGATTGAAATCTTTTAGAAATTATGATTCTGTTATTACTAACGTTTCATTGTCTAAGTTGATTCAGAACATCTTTTAAAGCAAAACAGCTGTAACGTTTTATCTCGGAATGGTAAACCTGTCGTTACTATTCATGGATAAGCGCGCGTGCAGTTGAAGGGACGCCGACCATAGGTAACTGTGCTAGTCACCTCATTTGTCTTTATTATCTCTCCTCATGTCACGTAACATTAAATGCTATTCATCATTCGTTTCATTTTATTTTTTTAAATACTCTTCAAACGCTTCTCCTTCCTCATCAAGTTTTTCTCTCTCTCTCTTCCGTTTTCGTCTCTTGCTCATACAAGTTTTTTTCTTTCGTTTAAAAAAAATCCTAGCTCAAACCTAGCGTTCACCCTAAGCCTGTTGAAGATCTATGACTCAAAGGCGACAGATCTCTGCATATCTCGGGATGGCTCTCCTAATACCTCTCAAGTCAGACCTCTTCTTTGATGTTGCTATCAACTTTCACCCAAAGACAGAAGACTTTCTTGAGTTATGGGAGGAGGTTAAGAATGATGTTCTTAACTTCTATGTTAAGGGAAAGCCCCGTTTGCAACTTTAGCTCTCTGTCTGTGAACTGTCCCTCTCTTCCTCTTTGGTCACTTGGATCTCTCCTACAGTGGAGGTTCTATTCTGGAAGACAAGAGTCCACAGGGATTCTTGATGGGTTGACACAGAGTGTGTCTTGCTAGGGTGCTGTTTTTAATTTTTGCAGTCATTTCCTCTTGGGATGACTTTTTATGTATTTGCTAGGAATGTTTCTCATCTTGTTAAACATAGGAACCTTTTGTAATATCTTTTGATTATCAATGAAAAGTTTCTTTGTTTTTACATTCCAGTAATTTTATTTGTCGTTTTATTCATCTGAATCGTTTGAAATATTCTTTTTGATGTTATGACAAAAAGGGGGAGAAGATAAATGATAAATGATTTGATTAATCTATCAGTTGCTGGGTAAAGCTCCCACACATTCACTAACAATAACTGCAAGTTCTATATGGTTTAAGTGTTTTGCAGGTATAAAGAAGTGAAGAAAATCTTCAAAGCAAACACAAGAAGCAAAACCATGGAAACTGAAGCAAGCTGAGTGCTGTCAAGCTTCAGAAATCAGAAGCAAGAAAGAAGAATGAATCAGAAGCACTGATAATAGAATTTGATCTATATTTGTCTATTTACTTTGACAAAATTCTATTTGCTCTGATACATTATTTTAGCCTATATGGCTCTGATACATATAATGTGTTCGAATATACATTTTATGTTCTGACTCGTTCATGCTGACTTTTGTCGTTTAGTTTTTGTTCTGTAACATTTCAGGATGTAGAGATGCTCTGATGATGCTCTGGTACATTCAACAATGTTCTGATACAAATCTAGCATGAAGTAATGTTGGTAGAAATTCAAAGCTCTGAAGCTATCCGAGGGAAGCAGAAATCAGAAGCTGCGAATGTTCTAAAGATCCAGAAAACTCAAGTTCTGAAGCTGTCCTAGATGGAAGCAGGAATCAGAAGCTGTGAGTGTTCTAGGGATCTAAAGAAATTCTAGTTCTGAAGCTGTCCAAAGGAAGCAGAAGTCAGAAGCTATGAATTCTCTGAAGACAGAAGCTTATATGATCGTCTTTACCGAAATAATCAGGGAAGTCTTTTATTAAAGTTCTTTGAGTATTTATTTCAGGGGGAGATTATTTATCTCAGGGGGAGATTGTTAATCTCAGGGGGAGACATATTCATATGCTTATGCTATAGCTGTGTAATTTGTCTTTTGCCGTCTGTTCTTTCTGATCGCAAATTCATATCATTTATATATGTTTTTGTCATCATCAAAAAGGGGGAGATTGTTAGAACAAGATTTGTTCTGATCAATTATCTTAGTTTTGATGATAACAATAATATGAATTTTGCTCAAGATAATATGGTACTCTAATCCAATGCAATTTCCTTTTCAGGAAATATATAAAGAATACGCATAATTCAGCGCTCAGAAGCTTTGTCTCAAAGGGTTCAGCATGCAACATCAGAACATGGTCTGGCAAGACATCAGAAGATGGTCGAAGCAGAATCAGAACATGGGTCTATGGAAGCATCAGAAGAACAAGAGAACAGAAGCACTGAAGTTCTGATGGTATCACGCTCAGAAGCACTTCAAGGTCAGAAGATCAGAAGATGCTATGCACCAAGCTGTTTGACTCTGATGATATTCAAACGTTGTATTCACAAACATCATATCAGAAGAAAGTACAAGTGGCAAGCTACGCTGACTGACAAAAGGAACGTTAAAAGCTATTAAAGGCTACGTCAGTAGACACAGCGTGAACAAGGCTCGAGGTAGTTGACAAAAGCGTATAACATTAAATGCGATGCTGTACGGAACACGCAAAGCATTAAATGCACTCAACGGTCATCTTCTCCAACGCCTATAAATATGAAGTTCTGATAAGAAGCAAGGTTAACGATTCTGCACCAAAACAACTCATATTAAACTTGCTGAAACGCTGTTCAAATCTAAACTCAGAATCTTCATCTTCATCAAAGCTCACTACATTGCTGTTGTAATATATTAGTGAGATTAAGCTTAAACGTTAAGAGAAATATCACAGTTTGTGATTATCGCTTTTAAGAAGCAATTGTAATACTCTTAGAATTGATTACATTAAGTTGTAAGGAACTAGAGTGATCGTGTGGATCAGAATACTCTAGGAAGTCTTAGAGGTTATCTAAGCAGGTTGTAACTAGAGTGATCGTGTGGATCAGTATACTCTAGAAAAGTCTTAGAGGGTATCTAAGCATTTGTTCCTGGAGTGATCAGTGTGTGATCAGAAGACTCTGGAAGACTTAGTTGCTGACTAAGTGGAAAACCATTGTAATCCGTGCGATTAGTGGATTAAATCCTCAGTTGAGGTAAATCATCTCTGCGGGGGTGGACTGGAGTAGTTTAGTTAACAACGAACCAGGATAAAAATAACTGTGCAATTTATTTTTATCTGTCAAGTTTTTAAAGCTACACTTATTCAAACCCCCCCCCCTTTCTAAGTGTTTTTCTATCCTTCAAGACCGTGTCAAGTGACACGGCCGTGTCCGACCTGCTGAAGAATTCTCCCCAAAAGTGGCAGAAGCTGACACGGTCAGCCCGTGTCAAGTGACACGGCCGTGTCAGCCTGTGCGGACAGAATTTCTGATTTTCTATGTTTTTACAATTTTAAAGCTCCGGGGGCAATTTGGGTATTCCGGCTGAGATCTGAAAAACTAGAGGGATTAAAAGAGGATTGAGAGACAAGGAGAAGAGACTTTTGATCGTACGAAAGAATTCCAGAAGAGAGCAAGATAGCGTTATCAAGGTTGTGGAAGACGAAGAGATTCAACGGTGGAAACCATTGAAGATCAGAGTTCTCCTAATCTTTTGTAAATGTCTAAACTTTCTGATTTTGGTTTCTTGAATATTATGAGAGGCTAAACCCCCCAATGCCAGGGGGGTGTCCCTGATTTGCATTGTAATGACTCTGAATATCGTTGTTCCTTAATCAAGCTTTCATATTTTGCAATTTAATTGTTTAATGTTTTTATTGCTTTCTTTGTCGGCAAAACAAGACTGGTCCACGGTTAACAATCTGTAGGACTACGGTTGTTGAGGTTTTTAAACAATTAAATCCTATTGTTATCACCTAGGCCTAGGGATACCGTAAGGTTATTTGAAAAATTCTTGATTATTTACATCTTTGGTTCACAAACCTTTGTTTCTAAGGACTTAGGCATTAGGATTGCAAACCAAAAAGTTTTCACTAAGGACTTAGGAAAACACCCTTAAGAACAAATAGTTGCATCATATGAACTTGTTAAAGAGATCTTATTACAGAGTCATTAGAAGGCTGATCATACACCTACCTTGGCATTACTCTAAATTTATACACAAAAGCATTTTACTTTCAGCTTATTTATTTGAATTTTATTATTCCAATATAAAAACCCCATATGCTCTTTTGTTTAATTGACTGTTTACAATAATTTATCTTTCCTACGCAATCCTCGTGATCGATACTTGGGGTAAAACCCATTATTACTACATCGGTGAAAATAGTACACTTGCTATTTTTCCGATCAAGTTTTTGGCGCCGTTGCCGGGGATTGCCAAAATATAAGTTATTATTCAGTCAATTAAAATTTTATTGCTCTGCAATTAAAATTTTATTTCTTTTGCAAAAATTTGATTTTTATTTACTTATTTATTTTTATTGTTTACTCCCAACTAATAACTGTCTAATCTTGTATGCGAGGTAAATCCTCAGCTGAATTTCTTTTTGACGCAGAACTCGAAAGATTATTGCGAGCACGACTCCGAGAAGTTAAGCGGAAAAGACTGGCATCGAAAGAAGAATCACTTGTAGTTTCAGAATCAGAAGACGAAGAAGTAATATCTATTCAGTCCGAGCAGTCAAATTCTGAGCCTGAAACTATGGCAGCTGATCCACCTCCTCCAGAGAGACTTTTGGGTGATTATGGAAGGGCCAATGCACCGCTTGGAAGAATGACCATAGTAAATCAACCGGTTAACGTGGCATACTTCCAACTACATCCTTCTACTATCCGTCAGCTAGAGAGCAGACCCTTTGCTGGAAGAATCAATGAAGATGCAAATAATCATTTACAGAGATTCCTCACCACAACAACATCATTAAAAATAGAAGCCCATTCTGAAGAAGCCAAGAGACTTGTGATGTTCCCATTTACTTTATCCGAAGATGCAGAAGAATGGTTTTACTCACTTCCAGCTAGAAGCATCACAACATGGCAACAGATGGAAACCGCCTTCTTGAATGAGTATTTCCCTGCTTCAGTCTTCATTCGAAAAAGATATGATATCGTGAATTTTAAGCAGAAAGAAGGGGAATCGCTGGGAGATGCATATAAAAGGTTCAAGAGGTGTTTGGTTGCTTGTCCTACTCATAACATGGACCCAACCGAACAAATGCAGACTTTTGTTAATGGTCTCCGATTTAAGACTAAACAGCTTATCGATACTACCGCCGGTGGCTCAACAAATTTTTCAACAGCCAATGGTATCAAGAGAATCATAGAAGCTATTGCCGCTAATGAGCACATTGAGTTATATGACCGTGCAATGAGTCAACCGGAAGGTAAAATTGATTTGAAGCTTGCTGATCAGGTAGTTAAAATGGAAGAACAAATTGCGGTTTAAGTAGAAAGAAGATTGAAAAAGATGAATATTAGTGAACAGAAAGTAGCACAAGTTGAGCCAGTCGCCTCAGTTGTTTGGGAAATATGTAGTGGACCGCATTTTGCGATGCATTGTGTGGCAACGCAAGAACAGGTGGAGCAGATTCATATGTTGAGGCAAAATAATCCATATGCCAATACATATAATCCAGGTTGGAAAAATCATCCTAATTTCGCATGGAAAGACCAACAAGGAAACTTTCAAAAGCAAGGATCAACTCAACAACAACCTCCATATCAGCAACAATTCCAACACCATCCACAACAGTTCCAAACTCAAGGGCAACAACAGGTACAAAAAAAAGCAGATTGGGAGATCGCTATTGAAATAATGACAACTCAAAATTCTCAGTTTCAAGAAGAGACAAGAACCAACCTGAGGAACACCACAGCTTCAATCAAAAATCTGGAAGTTCAAATGGGTCAAATAGCACATCATCTCACTCTACAGGCACAAGGTACCCTTCCAAGCTCAATTGTGAAAAATCCGAAAGACCAAGAGAAGATTAATGTTGTTACTACAAGGAGTAAGAAAGTGGCAGAACCGGAAAAAGAAAAAGAGGAAATAGATGATCCCTTGGTGATTGAGGTAGATTTGGAGATAAGAGAGAATGTGAAAGAGCCTGAAATTGTGATACAACCGGTTAAGCAACGTGAAGAGAAAAATAAGAAAGATGCTAAACCGACAATCAAGCTTCCTTTTCCTTCTAGAGTGACAAAGAAGAATTCAACAGAAAAGGATTTTGAGAAGTTTGCATCCTTGTTTAAAAAATTAGAGGTTAATCTACCTTTCTTTGAAGCACTTGAGCAAATGCCTTTGTACAAGAAGTTTATGAAGGAGGTTATCGGTAAAAAGAGGCCAATGGGGGGAGAACCAGAAATTGCAACAGAAAAGTGTAGTATAGTCTCTCCAGCAAGGAAGATCCCGATCAAGAAGAAAGACCTTGGAGCGGCGGCGATACCATGCACCATCAAGAACAGAATGTTTAAAAAGGTACTCATTGATTCGGGTTCTAGTGTGAGTTTAATGCCACTATCTATCTTTAAAAAGCTTGAATTGGGAAAGATAAGTGAAAGTGAGACAAAGTTGAAGTTCGCTAATCACACCATCAAGAAATCATACGGGATAGCTGAAGACGTACTAGTGGAGATTGACAAGTTTGTATTCCTTGTTGACTTCCACATCATGGACATTCCTGAAGATGAAGAAACTCCTATCCTTCTTGGGAGACCATTTTTGTTGACAAGTCGTTGCAACTTTGACATTGAGAAAGGGACTCTGACGGTGAAAGCCTTTAATGAAGAATTAACCTTAAAGATGCTAGAAGTCAAGAAACAAAGTGAAGGTGTACATGATAAAGCTTCTGTTGGTATGATCGAAAGTGAGGGAGAACACAAAAGCCCTAAACATCTCCAAGAAAAAGTTTCAAGCATAACTTCTCAAGTGGAACTAGCTCATGTTTCTATCAAAAGTCCTAAGGTCGCTATAGAAGTTAAGAAGAAAGAGAAAGAAAAAAACCAAGGTGAGAAGATGAAGGTTGAAAGTGAGTTAAAGAGAAGAGTGGTCCATGCTTTTCATCTTCATGAGTTCTTGGTGGAGAAAGTAACAAGCAACAAGGTTTGGAGAAGGAAATACCCTCCATAATAAAGGGTAATGGACCGTCGAGCCATGCGACGTTAAACGAAGCGCTTCGTGGGAGGCAACCCACAGTTTTTAATAATTAATTTCTCTGTTTGTTTGTTTTATTTTCAGGAAATAAAAGAGGGCATCTCTAGTGGAAGCTAGGAAGTGGTCATTGGAGTGCAATACCCTCTGTAAGTAACCTCTCCGAGGCTGGTTCTAAAACATTGAGGACAATGTTTAGTTCAAGTGTGGGAGGGGTTTTTTTCAGTTGCTTTTAGTTGATTTCCATTTTTTTGTTTTTGTTTGTGTGTTGTGTTGACATTGTGTTATAGATTGAGTGATGGATGCTGAATGAATGATGAATGGTAGTTAGTGGATGAAAGGTGCAACCTGAACTTAATCTCTCGAGGTACTTTGGAAGTGGACATAGCCGAAAGTGTCAGACGCAACTTGAAGAACTGGACTGAGAAGGTAAGTGGTGAAATCGAGCCGGAAAAGAAAATCACATGACATAAAGGGTGTGTTGAAGCTGTAAACATAGCCTACATGGTGAGGAACATAAAAAGCCAAACACATGTAAAGATCATCATGAGAGTGAAATCAGGTATGACTTTATCTCTCTAAGTTTGCATTTGTCCTACCGACACAGTACAAATATGAAATCACACAAGAGACAGTTGTTTGTTCTCCCCAGAGCCTTTCCGTCCTTCATTTATTTTTGTTTTATCCCTCGTTAAACCCGTTGAGCCATTCCCCCTTGTTTGTTTAAATCCACACATGTCATCCTTAACCATGATTCTATCATTTTTGTTTGGCACTTGTGTAATTATTGTTTCTTTTGAACTTGTGTGAAATTGTAAGTTTGGGGTGGTGCTTAAGAAAATAAAGGGCAAGTGTGATATGAAAAAAAAAGATAAGAAAAATGGGTAAAGCACAAGAAAAAAAAAAGAAAAAAAATAGTTTGAAACACTTGCCTAAAAAGATTTGAAAGACTCGAACGATGTTGATTACCCGATAATTAGGTAAAAAGGAGAATCTAAGAAGAAACCCCCTCACACAAAACCGAACACAAAGACAAGAAAAATAACATAAGTGCTAGTTCATAAACCATTTGCATATCAATCTCTTGTTTATCCTTCCTTCCACCTCAGCCCCGTTACAACCTAAAAAGTCCTCAAAAGTGTGAATTCTTTTTGTGTAGTGAAAGTAGGATGTATGCAAAGTCAAGGGTTGATATTGCATATCGTGATGTTGAGCGAAAAGCACTCTAACCCCGAGAGACAATGTGAGAAGTGTGAAAAGTTTGCAGGTTAAATACACTCTGTTGTGAAGTGTAATGGACAACAAGGTTCGATAAGTCCAAAAGCTTAATCAAGAAAGGGAAGTAAGTTGCGAAAGACATCGACTATGTTGTGGAAAAGAAAAGTTCAAGGTGACCTCGGTTTGATCTCTTGCATCACTTGAGGACAAGCAATGAGATAAGTTTGGGGTTGTGATCGGTCACCATTTCTACTTAATTTCGTCATTAATTCGGCATAAGATCGTCATACTTGGTAACACTTTGTGGTTGTTTTCAAGAGTTTTTCGTTGATTCCTTTAATATTAGTTAATTGCTTGCATTATGTTTTTGTGCCCTTTATCATGTCTTTTTAGATGCTTTTGATCTCTCTACTTGGTGGTTGTAGATTAATTCTGGATCAGATGGAAATTGCACAAGTGTTGGTGTAAAAGAAGCTGAAAATCATGACATGCGTGTAGTATTTTGATCATAACTGGAGCTTCGTAACTCGGAATGACGCAGTTCCGGTGGCAAAATTTCGCTAACGAAAAGGGCTACAACTTTGATGTTGAAGTCAAAGCCAAAAGAGGCAGAGACGGACACGGTCAGACCTGTTAGAACAAGATTTGTTCTGATCAATTATCTTAGTTTTGATGATAACAATAATATGAATTTTGCTCAAGATAATATGGTACTCTAATCCAATGCAATTTCCTTTTCAGGAAATATATAAAGAGTACGCATAATTCAGCGCTCAGAAGCTTTGTCTCAAAGGGTTCAGCATGCAACATCAGAACATGGTCTGGCAAGACATCAGAAGATGGTCGAAGCAGAATCAGAACATGGGTCTATGGAAGCATCAGAAGAACAAGAGAACAGAAGCACTGAAGTTCTGATGGTATCACGCTCAGAAGCACTTCAAGGTCAGAAGATCAGAAGATGCTATGCACCAAGCTGTTTGACTCTGATGATATTCAAACGTTGTATTCACAAACATCAGATCAGAAGAAAGTACAAGTGGCAAGCTACGCTGACTGACAAAAGGAACGTTAAAAGCTATTAAAGGCTACATCAGTAGACACAGCGTGAACAAGGCTCGAGGTAGTTGACAAAAGCGTATAATATTAAATGCGATGCTGTACGGAACACGCAAAGCATTAAATGCACTCAACGGTCATCTTCTCCAACGCCTATAAATATGAAGTTCTGATAAGAAGCAAGGTTAACGATTCTGCACCAAAACAACTCATATTAAACTTGCTGAAACGCTGTTCAAATCTAAACTCAGAATCTTCATCTTCATCAAAGCTCACTACATTGCTGTTGTAATATATTAGTGAGATTAAGCTTAAACGTTAAGAGAAATATCACAGTTTGTGATTATCGCTTTTAAGAAGCAATTGTAATACTCTTAGAATTGATTACATTAAGTTGTAAGGAACTAGAGTGATCGTGTGGATCAGAATACTCTAGGAAGTCTTAGAGGTTATCTAAGCAGGTTGTAACTAGAGTGATCGTGTGGATCAGTATACTCTAGAAAAGTCTTAGAGGGTATCTAAGCAGTTGTTCCTGGAGTGATCAGTGTATGATCAGAAGACTCTGGAAGACTTAGTTGCTGACTAAGTGGAAAACCATTGTAATCCGTGCGATTAGTGGATTAAATCCTCAGTTGAGGTAAATCATCTCTGCGGGGGTGGACTGGAGTAGTTTAGTTAACAACGAACCAGGATAAAAATAACTGTGCAATTTATTTTTATCTGTCAAGTTTTTAAAGCTACACTTATTCAAACCCCCCCTTTCTAAGTGTTTTTCTATCCTTCAATTGGCATCAGAGCGCCGGTTCTAAGGTGCAAGCACTTAACCGTGTTTAGAAAAGATTTAGGAAGAGAAAAACGCTTCAGTAAAAGATGGTTGATGAAAGTGAAAAGTCTACACCTGCATCTACATCTGGCTCTGCTGAGCAATACAACGGTAACAATGGTTATACTAGACCGCCGGTATTTGATGGTGAAAACTTTGAATACTGGAAAGATAAACTGGAAAGTTACTTTCTGGGTCTAGATGGTGATCTATGGGATCTTCTGATGGATGGTTACAAACATCCAGTAAATGCCAGAGGCGTAAAGCTGACAAGGCAAGAAATGAATGATGATCAGAAAAAGCTTTTCAGGAATCATCATAAATGCAGAACTGTTTTGCTGAATGTTATCTCTCATGCTGAGTATGAGAAGATATCTAACAGGGAAACGGCCTATGACATATATGAGTCCTTGAAAATGACTCATGAAGGAAATGCTCAAGTCAAGGAGACTAAAGCTCTAGCTTTAATCCAGAAGTATGAAGCCTTCAAGATGGAGGATGATGAAGACATTGAAAAGATGTTTTCAAGATTTCAAACTCTTACTGCTGGATTGAGAGTTCTTGACAAGGGATACACCAAGGCTGATCACGTAAAGAAGATCATCTGAAGCTTACCCAGAAGATGGGGTCCTATGGTGACTGCATTCAAGATTGCAAAGAATCTGAATGAAGTTTCTCTGGAAGAGCTTATCAGTGCCTTGAGAAGCCATGAAATAGAGCTGGACGCAAATGAGCCTCAAAAGAAAGGTAAGTCTATTGCATTAAAATCCAATATCAAGAAATGCACTAACGCTTTTCAGGCTAGAGAAGAAGATCCTGAAGAATCAGAATCTGAAGAAGAAGATGAACTGTCTTTGATCTCCAGAAGGCTAAATCAACTCTGGAAGACCAAGCAAAGGAAGTTCAGAGGCTTCAGAAGTTCAAAGAAATTTGAACGTGGAGAATCTTCTGATGACAGAAGATTTGACAAGAAGAATGTCATGTGCTATGAATGCAATGAGCCTGGACACTTCAAGAATGAATGTCCAAATCTTCAGAAGGAAAATCCCAAGAAGAAGTTTCATAAGAAGAAAGGTCTTATGGCAACCTGGGATGAGTCAGAAGATGATTCAGACTCTGAAGATGAGCAGGCTAATTGTGCGCTGATGGCGACAGAAGATGACGGATCAGAATCTACATCAGAATCAGATTCTGAAGAGGTATTTTCTGAACTTACTAGAGATGAGTTAGTTTCCGGTCTAACTGAACTTCTGGAACTCAAGTCTCAGATTAGTCTCAAATACAAAAAGCTGAAAAAGCTATTTGAATTTGAAACAAAGAAGCTTGAGTTGGAGAATTCTGAATTAAAAGAAAAACTTTTAAAATTATCCAATAATGTTGGATCTCCTTCTGATTCAGAAAAATCCACTCCTAGTCTAAACCATATTCTGAAAGAATATGATTTAAGTTTCAGGAAGTTCTTATCTAGAAGTATTGGCAGAAGTCAGCTAGCTTCTATGATATATGCTGTGTCTGGAAACAAAAGAGTTGGCATTGGTTTTGAGGGTGAAACCCCATACAAACTTGAACCTGTTGATGAAATGAAATTCACATACAAGCCATTGTATGATCAGTTCAAGTATGGCCACTCCCATGATATTAGGCACACTTCACATGCTCAAAGTTTTCACATAACACACACCAAAAAGCATGTGACACAACCTAGGAAATATCATGAAACTCACATTAAAAATTATCATGCTGTTCCTCCTATTGCTTACAATGTTAAACCCAAGTTCAGTCAGAACTTGAGAAAATCTAACAAGAAAGGACCCAAGAAAATGTGGGTACCTAAGGATAAGATTATTCCT
This sequence comes from Vicia villosa, assembly GCF_029867415.1. Taxonomy (NCBI): domain Eukaryota; kingdom Viridiplantae; phylum Streptophyta; class Magnoliopsida; order Fabales; family Fabaceae; genus Vicia; species Vicia villosa. Next base: position 41,198 of record NW_026706235.1, read on the forward strand.
ATTGCAGATATCCTTGACTGCAAAAAGGACAAAGCACAACATGTCATGGTACCTGGGCTCTGGATGCTCACGACACATGACAGGAAGAAGGTCTATGTTCCAAGACCTGGTGCTTAAGTCTGGTGGAGAAGTCAAGTTTGGAGGAGATCAGAAGGGCAAGATAATTGGCTCTGGAACTATAAAGTCTGGTAACTCTCCTTCCATTTCTAATGTACTTCTTGTAGAAGGATTAACACATAACCTCTTATCTATCAGTCAATTGAGTGACAATGGTTATGATATAATCTTTAATCAAGAGTCTTGCAAGGCTGTAAATCAGAAGGATGGCTCAATCCTATTTACAGGCAAGAGGAAGAACAACATTTATAAGACAGATCTGCAAGATCTTATGAGTCAGAAGGTGACTTGTCTTATGTCTGTTTCTGAAGAGCAGTGGGTCTGGCACAGAAGATTAGGTCATGCTAGTTTGAGAAAAATTTCTCAGATTAACAAACTGAATCTGGTCAGAGGACTCCCTAATCTGAAATTCAAATCAGATGCTCTTTGTGAAGCATGTCAGAAGGGCAAGTTCTCCAAACCTGCATTCAAATCCAAGAATGTTGTTTCTACCTCAAGGCCATTAGAACTCTTGCACATTGATCTGTTTGGCCCAGTCAAAACAGCATCTGTCAGAGGGAAGAAATATGGATTAGTCATCGTAGATGATTATAGCCGCTGGACGTGGGTAAAATTCTTGAAACACAAGGATGAGACTCATTCAGTGTTCTTTGATTTCTGCATTCAGATTCAATCTGAAAAAGAGTGTAAAATCATAAAGGTTAGAAGTGATCATGGTGGTGAATTTGAGAACAGATCCTTTGAAGAATTCTTCAAAGAAAATGGTATTGCCCATGATTTCTCTTGTCCTAGAACTCCACAGCAAAATGGGGTTGTAGAACGAAAGAATAGGACTCTGCAAGAAATGGCCAGAACCATGATCAATGAAACCAATATGGCTAAGCATTTCTGGGCAGAAGCAATAAACACTGCATGCTATATTTAGAATAGAATCTCTATCAGACCTATTCTAAATAAGACTCCTTATGAATTGTGGAAGAATAGAAAGCCCAACATTTCATATTTCCATCCTTTTGGATGTGTATGCTTTATTCTGAACACTAAAGATCATCTTGGTAAGTTTGATTCCAAAGCACAAAAATGTTTCCTTCTTGGATATTCTGAACGCTCAAAAGGCTACAGAGTATACAATACTGAAACATTGATTGTAGAAGAATCAATCAATATCAGGTTTGATGATAAGCTTGGTTCTGAAAAACCAAAGCAGTTTGATAATTTTGCAGATTGGGATATTGATATATCAGAAGTTGTTGAGCCAAGAAGCAACGCATCAGAAGCAGAGCTTCTCAGAAGCAAAGAATCGGAAGATCAAGTATCAGCTTCTCTGGAGAATCTAAGCATTTCTGAAGAACCATCTGTCAGAAGATCATCCAGACTCATCTCTGGTCATTCAGAAGATGTCATTCTTGGAAAGAAGGATGATCCAATCAGAACAAGAGCATTCCTTAAGAACAATGCAGATTGTCAATTAGGTCTTGTATCTTTGATCGAGCCAACTTCTGTTGATCATGCTCTAGAAGATCCAGACTGGATAATTGCTATGCAAGAAGAACTGAATCAGTTTACAAGGAATGATGTTTGGGATCTTGTTCCTAGACCAGATGGATTCAATATAATCGGCACAAAATGGGTCTTCAGAAACAAGCTCAGTGAGAAAGGTGAAGTGGTAAGGAACAAAGCCAGACTGGTGGCTCAGGGTTATAGTCAGCAAGAAGGGATTGACTATACAGAAACCTTTGCACCAGTGGCCAGGTTAGAATCTATTCGTCTATTAATTTCATTTGCCACTCAACATAACATCACTCTCTATCAAATGGATGTTAAGAGTGCCTTCTTAAATGGTTATATAGATGAAGAAGTTTATGTCCATCAACCTCCTGGTTTTGAAGACTCTATGTCTCCTAATCACGTTTTTAAATTAAAGAAATCGTTATATGGATTGAAACAAGCTCCCAGAGCTTGGTATGAACGCTTAAGTTCTTTCCTTCTGGATAATGGTTTCACTAGAGGAAAAGTGGACACTACTCTCTTTTGTAAAACCTTTAAAAGGGATATTTTAATTTGTCAAATATATGTAGATGATATTATTTTTGGAACATCTAATGCTACACTTGGAAAGGAGTTTGCTGAGTCTATGCAGGCTGAGTTTGAAATGAGCATGATGGGAGAACTCAAGTATTTCCTTGGAATACAAATAAATCAAACATCAGAAGGAACGTATGTTCACCAAACCAAGTATGTGAAGGAACTTCTGAAGAAGTTTAATCTTCTAGACTGCAAAGAAGCCAAAACTCCTATGCATCCAACATGCATCCTAGGTAAGGATGAGGTAAGTAAGAAGGTAGATCAGAAGTTATACAGAGGTATGATTGGATCTCTTCTATATCTGACTGCTTCTAGACCTGACATTCTGTTCAGTGTTTGTTTGTGTGCTAGATTCCAATCAGATCCTAGAGAATCTCATTTAACTGCTGTTAAGAGAATTCTAAGGTATCTGAAAGGTACTACTAATGTTGGCTTAGTTTACAGAAAATCTAAAGAATACAACTTAGTAGGATTCTGCGATGCTAATTATGCTGGAGACAGAATTGAAAGAAAAAGTACTTCAGGAAGTTGCCAATTTCTTGGAAGTCATTTGATCTCCTGGTATAGCAAGAAGCAAGCAACTATTGCTCTATCAACGACAGAAGCAGAATATGTCGCTGCTGCTGGTTGCAGTACACAGATGCTCTGGATGAAGAGTCAGTTAGAAGATTATCAGATATTTGAGAGTAACATTCCTATATTCTGTGATAATACTTCTGCTATATGTTTATCTAAGAATCCTATTCTTCATTCAAAAGCTAAACATATTGAGATTAAACATCATTTCATAAGGGACTATGTTCAGAAGGGTGTTATATCTTTAAACTTTGTTGATACAGACCATCAATGGGCTGATATCTTTACAAAACCCCTGGCTGAAGATAGGTTTAAGTTCATTCTGAAGAACATCAGTATGGATTTATGCCCAGAATGAGAAGATGAGAAGTTCTTACGTATGAGTATATTCTGAAATGAATGTGAATTTTTTTAAAATCAGAAGTTCTGATTGAAATCTTTTAGAAATTATGATTCTGTTATTACTAACGTTTCATTGTCTAAGTTGATTCAGAACATCTTTTAAAGCAAAACAGCTGTAACGTTTTATCTCGGAATGGTAAACCTGTCGTTACTATTCATGGATAAGCGCGCGTGCAGTTGAAGGGACGCCGACCATAGGTAACTGTGCTAGTCACCTCATTTGTCTTTATTATCTCTCCTCATGTCACGTAACATTAAATGCTATTCATCATTCGTTTCATTTTATTTTTTTAAATACTCTTCAAACGCTTCTCCTTCCTCATCAAGTTTTTCTCTCTCTCTCTTCCGTTTTCGTCTCTTGCTCATACAAGTTTTTTTCTTTCGTTTAAAAAAAATCCTAGCTCAAACCTAGCGTTCACCCTAAGCCTGTTGAAGATCTATGACTCAAAGGCGACAGATCTCTGCATATCTCGGGATGGCTCTCCTAATACCTCTCAAGTCAGACCTCTTCTTTGATGTTGTTATCAACTTTCACCCAAAGACAGAAGACTTTCTTGAGTTATGGGAGGAGGTTAAGAATGATGTTCTTAACTTCTATGTTAAGGGAAAGCCCCGTTTGCAACTTTAGCTCTCTGTCTGTGAACTGTCCCTCTCTTCCTCTTTGGTCACTTGGATCTCTCCTACAGTGGAGGTTCTATTCTGGAAGACAAGAGTCCACAGGGATTCTTGATGGGTTGACACAGAGTGTGTCTTGCTAGGGTGCTGTTTTTAATTTTTGCAGTCATTTCCTCTTGGGATGACTTTTTATGTATTTGCTAGGAATGTTTCTCATCTTGTTAAACATAGGAACCTTTTGTAATATCTTTTGATTATCAATGAAAAGTTTCTTTGTTTTTACATTCCAGTAATTTTATTTGTCGTTTTATTCATCTGAATCGTTTGAAATATTCTTTTTGATGTTATGACAAAAAGGGGGAGAAGATAAATGATAAATGATTTGATTAATCTATCAGTTGCTGGGTAAAGCTCCCACACATTCACTAACAAGAACTGCAAGTTCTATATGGTTTAAGTGTTTTGCAGGTATAAAGAAGTGAAGAAAATCTTCAAAGCAAACACAAGAAGCAAAACCATGGAAACTGAAGCAAGCTGAGTGCTGTCAAGCTTCAGAAATCAGAAGCAAGAAAGAAGAATGAATCAGAAGCACTGATAATAGAATTTGATCTATATTTGTCTATTTACTTTGACAAAATTCTATTTGCTCTGATACATTATTTTAGCCTATATGGCTCTGATACATATAATGTGTTCGAATATACATTTTATGTTCTGACTCGTTCATGCTGACTTTTGTCGTTTAGTTTTTGTTCTGTAACATTTCAGGATGTAGAGATGCTCTGATGATGCTCTGGTACATTCAACAATGTTCTGATACAAATCTAGCATGAAGTAATGTTGGTAGAAATTCAAAGCTCTGAAGCTATCCGAGGGAAGCAGAAATCAGAAGCTGCGAATGTTCTAAAGATCCAGAAAACTCAAGTTCTGAAGCTGTCCTAGATGGAAGCAGGAATCAGAAGCTGTGAGTGTTCTAGGGATCTAAAGAAATTCTAGTTCTGAAGCTGTCCAAAGGAAGCAGAAGTCAGAAGCTATGAATTCTCTGAAGACAGAAGCTTATATGATCGTCTTTACCGAAATAATCAGGGAAGTCTTTTATTAAAGTTCTTTGAGTATTTATTTCAGGGGGAGATTATTTATCTCAGGGGGAGATTGTTAATCTCAGGGGGAGACATATTCATATGCTTATGCTATAGCTGTGTAATTTGTCTTTTGCCGTCTGTTCTTTCTGATCGCAAATTCATATCATTTATATATGTTTTTGTCATCATCAAAAAGGGGGAGATTGTTAGAACAAGATTTGTTCTGATCAATTATCTTAGTTTTGATGATAACAATAATATGAATTTTGCTCAAGATAATATGGTACTCTAATCCAATGCAATTTCCTTTTCAGGAAATATATAAAGAATACGCATAATTCAGCGCTCAGAAGCTTTGTCTCAAAGGGTTCAGCATGCAACATCAGAACATGGTCTGGCAAGACATCAGAAGATGGTCGAAGCAGAATCAGAACATGGGTCTATGGAAGCATCAGAAGAACAAGAGAACAGAAGCACTGAAGTTCTGATGGTATCACGCTCAGAAGCACTTCAAGGTCAGAAGATCAGAAGATGCTATGCACCAAGCTGTTTGACTCTGATGATATTCAAACGTTGTATTCACAAACATCATATCAGAAGAAAGTACAAGTGGCAAGCTACGCTGACTGACAAAAGGAACGTTAAAAGCTATTAAAGGCTACGTCAGTAGACACAGCGTGAACAAGGCTCGAGGTAGTTGACAAAAGCGTATAACATTAAATGCGATGCTGTACGGAACACGCAAAGCATTAAATGCACTCAACGGTCATCTTCTCCAACGCCTATAAATATGAAGTTCTGATAAGAAGCAAGGTTAACGATTCTGCACCAAAACAACTCATATTAAACTTGCTGAAACGCTGTTCAAATCTAAACTCAGAATCTTCATCTTCATCAAAGCTCACTACATTGCTGTTGTAATATATTAGTGAGATTAAGATTAAACGTTAAGAGAAATATCACAGTTTGTGATTATCGCTTTTAAGAAGCAATTGTAATACTCTTAGAATTGATTACATTAAGTTGTAAGGAACTAGAGTGATCGTGTGGATCAGAATACTCTAGGAAGTCTTAGAGGTTATCTAAGCAGGTTGTAACTAGAGTGATCGTGTGGATCAGTATACTCTAGAAAAGTCTTAGAGGGTATCTAAGCAGTTGTTCCTGGAGTGATCAGTGTGTGATCAGAAGACTCTGGAAGACTTAGTTGCTGACTAAGTGGAAAACCATTGTAATCCGTGCGATTAGTGGATTAAATCCTCAGTTGAGGTAAATCATCTCTGCGGGGGTGGACTGGAGTAGTTTAGTTAACAACGAACCAGGATAAAAATAACTGTGCAATTTATTTTTATCTGTCAAGTTTTTAAAGCTACACTTATTCAAACCCCCCCCTTTCTAAGTGTTTTTCTATCCTTCAAGACCGTGTCAAGTGACACGGCCGTGTCCGACCTGCTGAAGAATTCTCCCCAAAAGTGGCAGAAGCTGACACGGTCAGCCCGTGTCAAGTGACACGGCCGTGTCAGCCTGTGCGGACAGAATTTCTGATTTTCTATGTTTTTACAATTTTAAAGCTCCGGGGGCAATTTGGGTATTCCGGCTGAGATCTGAAAAACTAGAGGGATTAAAAGAGGATTGAGAGACAAGGAGAAGAGACTTTTGATCGTACGAAAGAATTCCAGAAGAGAGCAAGATAGCGTTATCAAGGTTGTGGAAGACGAAGAGATTCAACGGTGGAAACCATTGAAGATCAGAGTTCTCCTAATCTTTTGTAAATGTCTAAACTTTCTGATTTTGGTTTCTTGAATATTATGAGAGGCTAAACCCCCCAATGCCAGGGGGGTGTCCCTGATTTGCATTGTAATGACTCTGAATATCGTTGTTCCTTAATCAAGCTTTCATATTTTGCAATTTAATTGTTTAATGTTTTTATTGCTTTCTTTGTCGGCAAAACAAGACTGATCCACGGTTAACAATCTGTAGGACTACGGTTGTTGAGGTTTTTAAACAATTAAATCCTATTGTTATCACCTAGGCCTAGGGATACCGTAAGGTTATTTGAAAAATTCTTGATTATTTACATCTTTGGTTCACAAACCTTTGTTTCTAAGGACTTAGGCATTAGGATTGCAAACCAAAAAGTTTTCACTAAGGACTTAGGAAAACACCCTTAAGAACAAATAGTTGCATCATATGAACTTGTTAAAGAGATCTTATTACAGAGTCATTAGAAGGCTGATCATACACCTACCTTGGCATTACTCTAAATTTATACACAAAAGCATTTTACTTTCAGCTTATTTATTTGAATTTTATTATTCCAATATAAAAACCCCATATGCTCTTTTGTTTAATTGACTGTTTACAATAATTTATCTTTCCTACGCAATCCTCGTGATCGATACTTGGGGTAAAACCCATTATTACTACATCGGTGAAAATAGTACACTTGCTATTTTTCCGATCAAGTTTTTGGCGCCGTTGCCGGGGATTGCCAAAATATAAGTTATTATTCAGTCAATTAAAATTTTATTGCTCTGCAATTAAAATTTTATTTCTTTTGCAAAAATTTGATTTTTATTTACTTATTTATTTTTATTGTTTACTCCCAACTAATAACTGTCTAATCTTGTATGCGAGGTAAATCCTCAGCTGAATTTCTTTTTGACGCAGAACTCGAAAGATTATTGCGAGCACGACTCCGAGAAGTTAAGCGGAAAAGACTGGCATCGAAAGAAGAATCACTTGTAGTTTCAGAATCAGAAGACGAAGAAGTAATATCTATTCACTCCGAGCAGTCAAATTCTGAGCCTGAAACTATGGCAGCTGATCCACCTCCTCCAGAGAGACTTTTGGGTGATTATGGAAGGGCCAATGCACCGCTTGGAAGAATGACCATAGTAAATCAACCGGTTAACGTGGCATACTTCCAACTACATCCTTCTACTATCCGTCAGCTAGAGAGCAGACCCTTTGCTGGAAGAATCAATGAAGATGCAAATAATCATTTACAGAGATTCCTCACCACAACAACATCATTAAAAATAGAAGCCCGTTCTGAAGAAGCCAAGAGACTTGTGATGTTCCCATTTACTTTATCCGAAGATGCAGAAGAATGGTTTTACTCACTTCCAGCTGGAAGCATCACAACATGGCAACAGATGGAAACCGCCTTCTTGAATGAGTATTTCCCTGCTTCAGTCTTCATTCGAAAAAGATATGATATCGTGAATTTTAAGCATAAAGAAGGGGAATCGCTGGGAGATGCATATAAAAGGTTCAAGAGGTGTTTGGTTGCTTGTCCTACTCATAACATGGACCCAACCGAACAAATGTAGACTTTTGTTAATGGTCTCCGATTTAAGACTAAACAGCTTATCGATACTACCGCCGGTGGCTCAACAAATTTTTCAACAGCCAATGGTATCAAGAGAATCATAGAAGCTATTGCCGCTAATGAGCACATTGAGTTATATGACCGTGCAATGAGTCAACCGGAAGGTAAAATTGATTTGAAGCTTGCTGATCAGGTAGTTAAAATGGAAGAACAAATTGCGGTTGAAGTAGAAAGAAGATTGAAAAAGATGAATATTAGTGAACAGAAAGTAGCACAAGTTGAGCCAGTCGCCTCAGTTGTTTGGGAAATATGTAGTGGACCGCATTTTGCGATGCATTGTGTGGCAACGCAAGAACAGGTGGAGCAGATTCATATGTTGAGGCAAAATAATCCATATGCCAATACATATAATCCAGGTTGGAAAAATCATCCTAATTTCGCATGGAAAGACCAACAAGGAAACTTTCAAAAGCAAGGATCAACTCAACAACAACCTCCATATCAGCAACAATTCCAACACCATCCACAACAGTTCCAAACTCAAGGGCAACAACAGGTACAAAAAAAAGCAGATTGGGAGATCGCTATTGAAATAATGACAACTCAAAATTCTCAGTTTCAAGAAGAGACAAGAACCAACCTGAGGAACACCACAGCTTCAATCAAAAATCTGGAAGTTCAAATGGGTCAAATAGCACATCATCTCACTCTACAGGCACAAGGTACCCTTCCAAGCTCAATTGTGAAAAATCCGAAAGACCAAGAGAAGATTAATGCTGTTACTACAAGGAGTAAGAAAGTGGCAGAACCGGAAAAATAAAAAGAGGAAATAGATGATCCATTGGTGATTGAGGTAGATTTGGAGATTAGAGAGAATGTGAAAGAGCCCGAAATTGTGATACAACCGGTTAAGCAACGTGAAGAGAAAAATAAGAAAGATGCTAAACCGACAATCAAGCTTCCTTTTCCTTCTAGAGTGACAAAGAAGAATTCAACAGAAAAGGATTTTGAGAAGTTTGCATCCTTGTTTAAAAAATTAGAGGTTAATCTACCTTTCTTTGAAGCACTTGAGCAAATGCCTTTGTACAAGAAGTTTATGAAGGAGGTTATCGGTAAAAAGAGGCCAATGGGGGGAGAACCAGAAATTGCAACAGAAAAGTGTAGTATAGTCTCTCCAGCAAGGAAGATCCCGATCAAGAAGAAAGACCTTGGAGCGGCGGCGATACCATGCACCATCAAGAACAGAATGTTTAAAAAGGTACTCATTGATTCGGGTTCTAGTGTGAGTTTAATGCCACTATCTATCTTTAAAAAGCTTGAATTGGGAAAGATAAGTGCAAGTGAGACAAAGTTGAAGTTCGCTGATCACACCATCAAGAAATCATACGGGATAGCTGAAGACGTACTAGTGGAGATTGACAAGTTTGTATTCCCTGTTGACTTCCACATCATGGACATTCCTGAAGATGAAGAAACTCCTATCCTTCTTGGGAGACCATTTTTGTTGACAAGTCGTTGCAACTTTGACATTGAGAAAGGGACTCTGACGGTGAAAGCCTTTAATGAAGAATTAACCTTAAAGATGCTAGAAGTCAAGAAACAAAGTGAAGGTGTACATGATAAAGCTTCTGTTGGTATGATCGAAAGTGAGGGAGAACACAAAAGCCCTAAACATCTCCAAGAAAAAGTTTCAAGCATAACTTCTCAAGTGGAACTAGCTCATGTTTCTATCAAAAGTCCTAAGGTCGCTATAGAAGTTAAGAAGAAAAAGAAAGAAGAAAACCAAGGTGAGAAGATGAAGGTTGAAAGTGAGTTAAAGAGAAGAGTGGTCCATTCTTTTCATCTTCATGAGTTCTTGGTGGAGAAAGTAACAAGCAACAAGGTTTGGAGAAGGAAATACCCTCCATAATAAAGGGTAATGGACCGTCGAGCCATGCGACGTTAAACGAAGCGCTTCGTGGGAGGCAACCCACAGTTTTTAATAATTAATTTCTCTGTTTGTTTGTTTTATTTTCAGGAAATAAAAGAGGGCATCTCTAGTGGAAGCTAGGAAGTGGTCATTGGAGTGCAATACCCTCTGTAAGTAACCTCTCCGAGGCTGGTTCTAAAACATTGAGGACAATGTTTAGTTCAAGTGTGGGAGGGGTTTTTTTCAGTTGCTTTTAGTTGATTTCCATTTTTTTTGTTTTTGTTTGTGTGTTGTGTTGACATTGTGTTATAGATTGACTGATGGATGCTGAATGAATGATGAATGGTAGTTAGTGGATGAAAGGTGCAACCTGAACTTAATCTCTCGAGGTACTTTGGAAGTGGACATAGCCGAAAGTGTCAGACGCAACTTGAAGAACTGGACTGAGAAGGTAAGTGGTGAAATCGAGCCGGAAAAGAAAATCACATGACATAAAGGGTGTGTTGAAGCTGTAAACATAGCCTACATGGTGAGGAACATAAAAAGCCAAACACATGTAAAGATCATCATGAGAGTGAAATCAGGTATGACTTTATCTCTCTAAGTTTGCATTTGTCCTACCGACACAGTACAAATATGAAATCACACAAGAGGCAGTTGTTTGTTCTCCCCAGAGCCTTTTCGTCCTTCATTTATTTTTGTTTTATCCCTCGTTAAACCCGTTGAGCCATTCCCCCTTGTTTGTTTAAATCCACACATGTTATCCTTAACCATGATTCTATCATTTTTGTTTGGCACTTGTGTAATTATTGTTTCTTTTGAACTTGTGTGAAATTGTAAGTTTGGGGTGGTGCTTAAGAAAATAAAGGGCAAGTGTGATATGAAAAAAAAAAGATAAGAAAAATGGGTAAAGCACAAGAAAAAAAAAGAAAAAAAATAGTTTGAAACACTTGCCTAAAAAGATTTGAAAGACTCGAACGATGTTGATTACCCGATAATTAGGTAAAAAGGAGAATCTAAGAAGAAACCCCCTCACACAAAACCGAACACAAAGACAAGAAAAATAACATAAGTGCTAGTTCATAAACCATTTTCATATCAATCTCTTGTTTATCCTTCCTTCCACCTCAGCCCCGTTACAACCTAAAAAGTCCTCAAAAGTGTGTGAATTCTTTTTGTGTAGTGAAAGTAGGATGTATGCAAAGTCAAGGGTTGATATTGCATATCGTGATGTTGAGCGAAAAGCACTCTAACCCCGAGAGACAATGTGAGAAGTGTGAAAAGTTTGCAGGTTAAATACACTCTGTTGTGAAGTGTAATGGACAACAAGGTTCGATAAGTCCAAAAGCTTAATCAAGAAAGGGAAGTAAGTTGCGAAAGACATCGACTATGTTGTGGAAAAGAAAAGTTCAAGGTGACCTCGGTTTGATCTCTTGCATCACTTGAGGACAAGCAATGAGATAAGTTTGGGGTTGTGATCGGTCACCATTTCTACTTAATTTCGTCATAAACTCGGCATAAGATCGTCATACTTGGTAACACTTTGTGGTTGTTTTCAAGAGTTTTTCGTTGATTCCTTTAATATTAGTTAATTGCTTGCATTATGTTTTTGTGCCCTTTATCATGTCTTTTTAGATGCTTTTGATCTCTCTACTTGGTGGTTGTAGATTAATTCTGGATCAGATGGAAATTGCACAAGTGTTGGTGTAAAAGAAGCTGAAAATCATGACATGCGTGTAGTATTTTGATCATAACTGGAGCTTCGTAACTCGGAATGACGCAGTTCCGGTGGCAAAATTTCGCTAACGAAAAGGGCTACAACTTTGATGTTGAAGTCAAAGCCAAAAGAGGCAGAGACGGACACGGTCAGACCGTGTCAAGTGACACGGCCGTGTCCGACCTGCTGAAGAATTCTCCCCAAAAGTGGCAGAAGCTGACACGGTCAGCCCGTGTCAAGTGACACGGCCGTGTCAGCCTGTGCGGACAGAATTTCTGATTTTCTATGTTTTTACAATTTTAAAGCTCCGGGGGCAATTTGGGTATTCCGGCTGAGATCTGAAAAACTAGAGGGATTAAAAGAGGATTGAGAGACAAGGAGAAGAGACTTTTGATCGTACGAAAGAATTCCAGAAGAGAGCAAGATAGCGTTATCAAGGTTGTGGAAGACGAAGAGATTCAACGGTGGAAACCATTGAAGATCAGAGTTCTCCTAATCTTTTGTAAATGTCTAAACTTTCTGATTTTGGTTTCTTGAATATTATGAGAGGCTAAACCCCCCAATGCCAGGGGGGTGTCCCTGATTTGCATTGTAATGACTCTGAATATCGTTGTTCCTTAATCAAGCTTTCATATTTTGCAATTTAATTGTTTAATGTTTTTATTGCTTTCTTTGTCGGCAAAACAAGACTGATCCACGGTTAACAATCTGTAGGACTACGGTTGTTGAGGTTTTTAAACAATTAAATCCTATTGTTATCACCTAGGCCTAGGGATACCGTAAGGTTATTTGAAAAATTCTTGATTATTTACATCTTTGGTTCACAAACCTTTGTTTCTAAGGACTTAGGCATTAGGATTGCAAACCAAAAAGTTTTCACTAAGGACTTAGGAAAACACCCTTAAGAACAAATAGTTGCATCATATGAACTTGTTAAAGAGATCTTATTACAGAGTCATTAGAAGGCTGATCATACACCTACCTTGGCATTACTCTAAATTTATACACAAAAGCATTTTACTTTCAGCTTATTTATTTGAATTTTATTATTCCAATATAAAAACCCCATATGCTCTTTTGTTTAATTGACTGTTTACAATAATTTATCTTTCCTACGCAATCCTCGTGATCGATACTTGGGGTAAAACCCATTATTACTACATCGGTGAAAATAGTACACTTGCTATTTTTCCGATCAAGTTTTTGGCGCCGTTGCCGGGGATTGCCAAAATATAAGTTATTATTCAGTCAATTAAAATTTTATTGCTCTGCAATTAAAATTTTATTTCTTTTGCAAAAATTTGATTTTTATTTACTTATTTATTTTTATTGTTTACTCCCAACTAATAACTGTCTAATCTTGTATGCGAGGTAAATCCTCAGCTGAATTTCTTTTTGACGCAGAACTCGAAAGATTATTGCGAGCACGACTCCGAGAAGTTAAGCGGAAAAGACTGGCATCGAAAGAAGAATCACTTGTAGTTTCAGAATCAGAAGACGAAGAAGTAATATCTATTCAGTCCGAGCAGTCAAATTCTGAGCCTGAAACTATGGCAGCTGATCCACCTCCTCCAGAGAGACTTTTGGGTGATTATGGAAGGGCCAATGCACCGCTTGGTATAATGACCATAGTAAATCAACCGGTTAACGTGGCATACTTCCAACTACATCCTTCTACTATCCGTCAGCTAGAGAGCAGACCCTTTGCTGGAAGAATCAATGAAGATGCAAATAATCATTTACAGAGATTCCTCACCACAACAACATCATTAAAAATAGAAGCCCATTCTGAAGAAGCCAAGAGACTTGTGATGTTCCCATTTACTTTATCCGAAGATGCAGAAGAATGGTTTTACTCACTTCCAGCTGGAAGCATCACAACATGGCAACAGATGGAAACCGTCTTCTTGAATGAGTATTTCCCTGCTTCAGTCTTCATTCGAAAAAGATATGATATCGTGAATTTTAAGCAGAAAGAAGGGGAATCGCTGGGAGATGCATATAAAAGGTTCAAGAGGTGTTTGGTTGCTTGTCCTACTCATAACATGGACCCAACCGAACAAATGCAGACTTTTGTTAATGGTCTCCGATTTAAGACTAAACAGCTTATCGATACTACCGCCGGTGGCTCAACAAATTTTTCAACAGCCACTGGTATCAAGAGAATCATAGAAGCTATTGCCGCTAATGAGCACATTGAGTTATATGACCGTGCAATGAGTCAACCGGAAGGTAAAATTGATTTGAAGCTTGCTGATCAGGTAGTTAAAATGGAAGAACAAATTGCGGTTGAAGTAGAAAGAAGATTGAAAAAGATGAATATTAGTGAACAGAAAGTAGCACAAGTTGAGCCAGTCGCCTCAGTTGTTTGTGAAATATGTAGTGGACCGCATTTTGCGATGCATTGTGTGGCAACGCAAGAACAGGTGGAGCAGATTCATATGTTGAGGCAAAATAATCCATATGCCAATACATATAATCCAGGTTGGAAAAATCATCCTAATTTCGCATGGAAAGACCAACAAGGAAACTTTCAAAAGCAAGGATCAACTCAACAACAACCTCCATATCAGCAACAATTCCAACACCATCCACAACAGTTCCAAACTCAAGGGCAACAACAGGTACAAAAAAAAGCAGATTGGGAGATCGCTATTGAAATAATGACAACTCAAAATTCTCAGTTTCAAGAAGAGACAAGAACCAACCTGAGGAACACCACAGCTTCAATCAAAAATCTGGAAGTTCAAATGGGTCAAATAGCACATCATCTCACTCTACAGGCACAAGGTACCCTTCCAAGCTCAATTGTGAAAAATCCGAAAGACCAAGAGAAGATTAATGCTGTTACTACAAGGAGTAAGAAAGTGGCAGAACCGGAAAAAGAAAAAGAGGAAATAGATGATCCCTTGGTGATTGAGGTAGATTTGGAGATAAGAGAGAATGTGAAAGAGCCCGAAATTGTGATACAACCGGTTAAGCAACGTGAAGAGAAAAATAAGAAAGATGCTAAACCGACAATCAAGCTTCCTTTTCCTTCCAGAGTGACAAAGAAGAATTCAACAGAAAAGGATTTTGAGAAGTTTGCATCCTTGTTTAAAAAATTAGAGGTTAATCTACCTTTCTTTGAAGCACTTGAGCAAATGCCTTTGTACAAGAAGTTTATGAAGGAGGTTATCGGTAAAAAGAGGCCAATGGGGGGAGAACCAGAAATTGCAACAGAAAAGTGTAGTATAGTCTCTCCAGCAAGGAAGATCCCGATCAAGAAGAAAGACCTTGGAGCGGCGGCGATACCATGCACCATCAAGAACAGAATGTTTAAAAAGGTACTCATTGATTCGGGTTCTAGTGTGAGTTTAATGCCACTATCTATCTTTAAAAAGCTTGAATTGGGAAAGATAAGTGAAAGTGAGACAAAGTTGAAGTTCGCTGATCACACCATCAAGAAATCATACGGGATAGCTGAAGACGTACTAGTGGAGATTGACAATTTTGTATTCCCTGTTGACTTCCACATCATGGACATTCCTGAAGATGAAGAAACTCCTATCCTTCTTGGGAGATCATTTTTGTTGACAAGTCGTTGCAACTTTGACATTGAGAAAGGGACTCTGACGGTGAAAGCCTTTAATGAAGAATTAACCTTAAAGATGCTAGAAGTCAAGAAACAAAGTGAAGGTGTACATGATAAAGCTTTTGTTGGTATGATCGAAAGTGAGGGAGAACACAAAAGCCCTAAACATCTCCAAGAAAAAGTTTCAAGCATAACTTCTCAAGTGGAACTAGCTCATGTTTCTATCAAAAGTCCTAAGGTCGCTATAGAAGTTAAGAAGAAAAAGAAAGAAGAAAACCAAGGTGAGAAGATGAAGGTTGAAAGTGAGTTAAAGAGAAGAGTGGTCCATGCTTTTCATCTTCATGAGTTCTTGGTGGAGAAAGTAACAAGCAACAAGGTTTGGAGAAGGAAATACCCTCCATAATAAAGGGTAATGGACCGTCGAGCCATGCGACGTTAAACGAAGCGCTTCGTGGGAGGCAACCCACAGTTTTTAATAATTAATTTCTCTGTTTGTTTGTTTTATTTTCAGGAAATAAAAGAGGGCATCTCTAGTGGAAGCTAGGAAGTGGTCATTGGAGTGCAATACCCTCTGTAAGTAACCTCTCCGAGGCTGGTTCTAAAACATTGAGGACAATGTTTAGTTCAAGTGTGGGAGGGGTTTTTTTTAGTTGCTTTTAGTTGATTTCCATTTTTTTTTTGTTTTTGTTTGTGTGTTGTGTTGACATTGTGTTATAGATTGAGTGATGGATGCTGAATGAATGATGAATGGTAGTTAGTGGATGAAAGGTGAAACCTGAACTTAATCTCTCGAGGTACTTTGGAAGTGGACATAGCCGAAAGTGTCAGACGCAACTTGAAGAACTGGACTGAGAAGGTAAGTGGTGAAATCGAGCCGGAAAAGTAAATCACATGACATAAAGGGTGTGTTGAAGCTGTAAACATAGCCTACATGGTGAGGAACATAAAAAGCCAAACACATGTAAAGATCATCATGAGAGTGAAATCAGGTATGACTTTATCTCTCTAAGTTTGCATTTGTCCTACCGACACAGTACAAATATGAAATCACACAAGAGGCAGTTGTTTGTTCTCCCCAGAGCCTTTCCGTCCTTCATTTATTTTTGTTTTATCCCTCGTTAAACCCGTTGAGCCATTCCCCCTTGTTTGTTTAAATCCACACTTGTCATCCTTAACCATGATTCTATCATTTTTGTTTGGCACTTGTGTAATTATTGTTTCTTTTGAACTTATGTGAAATTGTAAGTTTGGGGTGGTGCTTAAGAAAATAAAGGGCAAGTGTGATATGAAAAAAAAGATAAGAAAAATGGGTAAAGCACAAGAAAAAAAAAAAATAGTTTGAAACACTTGCCTAAAAAGATTTGAAAGACTCGAACGATGTTGATTACCCGATAATTAGGTAAAAAGGAGAATCTAAGAAGAAACCCCCTCACACAAAACCGAACACAAAGACAAGAAAAATAACATATGTGCTAGTTCATAAACCATTTGCATATCAATCTCTTGTTTATCCTTCCTTCCACCTCAGCCCCGTTACAACCTAAAAAGTCCTCAAAAGTGTGTGAATTCTTTTTGTGTAGTGAAAGTAGGATGTATGCAAAGTCAAGGGTTGATATTGCATATCGTGATGTTGAGCGAAAAGCACTCTAACCCCGAGAGACAATGTGAGAAGTGTGAAAAGTTTGCAGGTTAAATACACTCTGTTGTGAAGTGTGATGGACAACAAGGTTCGATAAGTCCAAAAGCTTAATCAAGAAAGGGAAGTAAGTTGCGAAAGACATCGACTATGTTGTGGAAAAGAAAAGTTCAAGGTGACCTCGGTTTGATCTCTTGCATCACTTGAGGACAAGCAATGAGATAAGTTTGGGGTTGTGATCGGTCACCATTTCTACTTAATTTCGTCATAAATTCGGCATAAGATCGTCATACTTGGTAACACTTTGTGGTTGTTTTCAAGAGTTTTTCGTTGATTCCTTTAATATTAGTTAATTGCTTGCATTATGTTTTTGTGCCCTTTATCATGTCTTTTTAGATGCTTTTGATCTCTCTACTTGGTGGTTGTAGATTAATTCTGGATCAGATGGAAATTGCACAAGTGTTGGTGTAAAAGAAGCTGAAAATCATGACATGCGTGTAGTATTTTGATCATAACTGGAGCTTCGTAACTCGGAATGACGCGGTTCCGGTGGCAAAATTTCGCTAACGAAAAGGGCTACAACTTTGATGTTGAAGTCAAAGCCAAAAGAGGCAGAGACGGACACGGTCAGACCGTGTCAAGTGACACGGCCGTGTCCGACCTGCTGAAGAATTCTCCCCAAAAGTGGCAGAAGCTGACACGGTCAGCCCGTGTCAAGTGACACGGCCGTGTCAGCCTGTGCGGACAGAATTTCTGATTTTCTATGTTTTTACAATTTTAAAGCTCCGGGGGCAATTTGGGTATTCCGGCTGAGATCTGAAAACCTAGAGGGATTAAAAGAGGATTGAGAGACAAGGAGAAGAGACTTTTGATCGTACGAAAGAATTCCAGAAGAGAGCAAGATAGCGTTATCAAGGTTGTGGAAGACGAAGAGATTCAACGGTGGAAACCATTGAAGATCAGAGTTCTCCTAATCTTTTGTAAATGTCTAAACTTTCTGATTTTGGTTTCTTGAATATTATGAGAGGCTAAACCCCCCAATGCCAGGGGGTGTCCCTGATTTGCATTGTAATGACTCTGAATATCGTTGTTCTTTAATCAAGCTTTCATATTTTGCAATTTAATTGTTTAATGTTTTTATTGCTTTCTTTGTCGGCAAAACAAGATTGATCCACACGGTTAACAATCTGTAGGACTACGGTTGTTGAGGTTTTTAAACAATTAAATCTTATTGTTATCACCTAGGCCTAGGGATACCGTAAGTTTATTTGAAAAATTCTTGATTATTTACATCTTTGGTTCACAAACCTTTGTTTCTAAGGACTTAGGCATTAGGATTGCAAACCAAAAAGTTTTCACTAAGGACTTAGGAAAACACCCTTAAGAACAAATAGTTGCATCATATGAACTTGTTAAAGAGATCTTATTACAGAGTCATTAGAAGGCTGATCATACACCTACCTTGGCATTACTCTAAATTTATACACAAAAGCATTTTACTTTCAGCTTATTTATTTGAATTTTATTATTCCAATATAAAAACCCCATATGCTCTTTTGTTTAATTGACTGTTTACAATAATTTATCTTTCCTACGCAATCCTCGTGATCGATACTTGGGGTAAAACCCATTATTACTACATCGGTGAAAATAGTACACTTGCTATTTTTCCGATCAAGTTTTTGGCGCCGTTACCGGGGATTGCCAAAATATAAGTTATTATTCAGTCAATTAAAATTTTATTGCTCTGCAATTAAAATTTTATTTCTTTTGCAAAAATTTGATTTTTATTTACTTATTTATTTTTATTGTTTACTCCCAACTAATAACTGTCTAATCTTGTATGCGAGGTAAATCCTCAGCTGAATTTCTTTTTGACGCAGAACTCGAAAGATTATTGCGAGCACGACTCCGAGAAGTTAAGCGGAAAAGACTGGCATCGAAAGAAGAATCACTTGTAGTTTCAGAATCAGAAGACGAAGAAGTAATATCTATTCAGTCCGAGCAGTCAGATTCTGAGCCTGAAACTATGGCAGCTGATCCACCTCCTCCAGAGAGACTTTTGGGTGATTATGGAAGGGCCAGTGCACCGCTTGGAAGAATGAACATAGTAAATCAACCGGTTAACGTGGCATACTTCCAACTACATCCTTCTACTATCCGTCAGCTAGAGAGCAGACCCTTTGCTGGAAGAATCCATGAAGATGCAAATAATCATTTACAGAGATTCCTCACCACAAAGACATCATTAAAAATAGAAGGCCATTCTGAAGAAGCCAAGAGACTTGTGATGTTCCCATTTACTTTATCCGAAGATGCAGAAGAATGGTTTTACTCACTTCCAGCTGGAAGCATCACAACATGGCAACAGATGGAAACCGCCTTTTTGAATGAGTATTCCCCTGCTTCAGTCTTCATTCGAAAAAGATATGATATCGTGAATTTTAAGCAGAAAGAAGGGGAATCGCTGGGAGATGCATATAAAAGGTTCAAGAGGTGTTTGGTTGCTTGTCCTACTCATAACATGGACCCAACCGAACAAATGCAGACTTTTGTTAATGGTCTCCGACTTAAGACTAAACAGCTTATCGATACTACCGCCGGTGGCTCAACAAATGTTTCAACAGCCACTGGTATCAAGAGAATCATAGAAGCTATTGCCGCTAATGAGCACATTGAGTTATATGACCGTGCAATGAGTCAACCGGAAGGTAAAATTGATTTGAAGCTTGCTGATCAGGTAGTTAAAATGGAAGAACAAATTACGGTTGAAGTAGAAAGAAGATTGAAAAAGATGAATATTAGTGAACAGAAAGTAGCACAAGTTGAGCCAGTCGCCTCAGTTGTTTGTGAAATATGTAGTGGACCGCATTTTGCGATGCATTGTGTGGCAACGCAAGAACAGGTGGAGCAGATTCATATGTTGAGGCAAAATAATCCATATGCCAATACATATAATCCAGGTTGGAAAAATCATCCTAATTTCGCATGGAAAGACCAACAAGGAAACTTTCAAAAGCAAGGATCAACTCAACAACAACCTCCATATCAGCAACAATTCCAACACCATCCACAACAGTTCCAAACTCAAGGGCAACAACAGGTACAAAAAAAAAGCAGATTGGGAGATCGCTATTGAAATAATGACAACTCAAAATTCTCAGTTTCAAGAAGAGACAAGAACCAACCTGAGGAACACCACAGCTTCAATCAAAAATCTGGAAGTTCAAATGGGTCAAATAGCACATCATCTCACTCTACAGGCACAAGGTACCCTTCCAAGCTCAATTGTGAAAAATCCGAAAGACCAAGAGAAGATTAATGCTGTTACTACAAGGAGTAAGAAAGTGGCAGAACCGGAAAAATAAAAAGAAGAAATAGATGATCCATTGGTGATTGAGGTAGATTTGGAGATAAGAGAGAATGTGAAAGAGCCCGAAATTGTGATACAACCGGTTAAGCAACGTGAAGAGAAAAATAAGAAAGATGCTAAACCGACAATCAAGCTTCCTTTTCCTTCTAGAGTGACAAAGAAGAATTCAACAGAAAAGGATTTTGAGAAGTTTGCATCCTTGTTTAAAAAATTAGAGGTTAATCTACCTTTCTTTGAAGCACTTGAGCAAATGCCTTTGTACAAGAAGTTTATGAAGGAGGTTATCGGTAAAAAGAGGCCAATGGGGGGAGAACCAGAAATTGCCACAGAAAAGTGTAGTATAGTCTCTCCAGCAAGGAAGATCCCGATCAAGAAGAAAGACCTTGGAGCGGCGGCGATACCATGCACCATCAAGAACAGAATGTTTAAAAAGGTACTCATTGATTCGGGTTCTAGTGTGAGTTTAATGCCACTATCTATCTTTAAAAAGCTTGAATTGGGAAAGATAAGTGAAAGTGAGACAAAGTTGAAGTTCGCTGATCACACCATCAAGAAATCATACGGGATAGCTGAAGACGTACTAGTGGAGATTGACAAGTTTGTATTCCCTGTTGACTTCCACATCATGGACATTCCTGAAGATGAAGAAACTCATATCCTTCTTGGGAGACCATTTTTGTTGACAAGTCGTTGCAACTTTGACATTGAGAAAGGGACTCTGACGGTGAAAGCCTTTAATGAAGAATTAACCTTAAAGATGCTAGAAGTCAAGAAACAAAGTGAAGGTGTACATGATAAAGCTTCTGTTGGTATGATCGAAAGTGAGGGAGAACACAAAAGCCCTAAACATCTCCAAGAAAAAGTTTCAAGCATAACTTCTCAAGTGGAACTAGCTCATGTTTCTATCAAAAGTCCTAAGGTCGCTATAGAAGTTAAGAAGAAAAAGAAAGAAGAAAACCAAGGTGAGAAGATGAAGGTTGAAAGTGAGTTAAAGAGAAGAGTGGTCCATGCTTTTCATCTTCATGAGTTCTTGGTGGAGAAAGTAACAAGCAACAAGGTTTGGAGAAGGAAATACCCTCCATAATAAAGGGTAATGGACCGTCGAGCCATGCGACGTTAAACGAAGCGCTTCGTGGGAGGCAACCCACAGTTTTTAATAATTAATTTCTCTGTTTGTTTGTTTTATTTTCAGGAAATAAAAGAGGGCATCTCTAGTGGAAGCTAGGAAGTGGTCATTGGAGTGCAATACCCTCTGTAAGTAACCTCTCCGAGGCTGGTTCTAAAACATTGAGGACAATGTTTAGTTCAAGTGTGGGAGGGGTTTTTTTCAGTTGCTTTTAGTTGATTTCCATTTTTTTTGTTTTTGTTTGTGTGTTGTGTTGACATTGTGTTATAGATTGACTGATGGATGCTGAATGAATGATGAATGGTAGTTAGTGGATGAAAGGTGCAACCTGAACTTAATCTCTCGAGGTACTTTGGAAGTGGACATAGCCGAAAGTGTCAGACGCAACTTGAAGAACTGGACTGAGAAGGTAAGTGGTGAAATCGAGCCGGAAAAGAAAATCACATGACATAAAGGGTGTGTTGAAGCTGTAAACATAGCCTACATGGTGAGGAACATAAAAAGCCAAACACATGTAAAGATCATCATGAGAGTGAAATCAGGTATGACTTTATCTCTCTAAGTTTGCATTTGTCCTACCGACACAGTACAAATATGAAATCACACAAGAGGCAGTTGTTTGTTCTCCCCAGAGCCTTTCCGTCCTTCATTTATTTTTGTTTTATCCCTCGTTAAACCCGTTGAGCCATTCCCCCTTGTTTGTTTAAATCCACACATGTCATCCTTAACCATGATTCTATCATTTTTGTTTGGCACTTGTGTAATTATTGTTTCTTTTGAACTTGTGTGAAATTGTAAGTTTGGGGTGGTGCTTAAGAAAATAAAGGGCAAGTGTGATATGAAAAAAAAAAGATAAGAAAAATGGGTAAAGCACAAGAAAAAAAAAGAAAAAAAATAGTTTGAAACACTTGCCTAAAAAGATTTGAAAGACTCGAACGATGTTGATTACCCGATAATTAGGTAAAAAGGAGAATCTAAGAAGAAACCCCCTCACACAAAACCGAACACAAAGACAAGAAAAATAACATAAGTGCTAGTTCATAAACCATTTGCATATCAATCTCTTGTTTATCCTTCCTTCCACCTCAGCCCCGTTACAACCTAGAAAGTCCTCAAAAGTGTGTGAATTCTTTTTGTGTAGTGAAAGTAGGATGTATGCAAAGTCAAGGGTTGATATTGCATATCGTGATGTTGAGCGAAAAGCACTCTAACCCCGAGAGACAATGTGAGAAGTGTGAAAAGTTTGCAGGTTAAATACACTCTGTTGTGAAGTGTGATGGACAACAAGGTTCGATAACACTTTGTGGTTGTTTTCAAGAGTTTTTCGTTGATTCCTTTAATATTAGTTAATTGCTTGCATTATGTTTTTGTGCCCTTTATCATGTCTTTTTAGATGCTTTTGATCTCTCTACTTGGTGGTTGTAGATTAATTCTGGATCAGATGGAAATTGCACAAGTGTTGGTGTAAAAGAAGCTGAAAATCATGACATGCGTGTAGTATTTTGATCATAATTGGAGCTTCGTAACTCGGAATGACGCGGTTCCGGTGGAAAAATTTCGCTAACAAAAAGGGCTACAACTTTGATGTTGAAGTAAAAGCCAAAAGAGGCAGAGACGGACACGGTCAGACCGTGTCAAGTGACACGGCCGTGTCCGACCTGCTGAAGAATTCTCCCCAAAAGTGGCAGAAGCTGACACGGTCAGCCCGTGTCAAGTGACACGGCCGTGTCAGCCTGTGCGGACAGAATTTCTGATTTTCTATGTTTTTACAATTTTAAAGCTCCGGGGGCAATTTGGGTATTCCGGCTGAGATCTGAAAACCTAGAGGGATTAAAAGAGGATTGAGAGACAAGGAGAAGAGACTTTTGATCGTACGAAAGAATTCCAGAAGAGAGCAAGATAGCGTTATCAAGGTTGTGGAAGACGAAGAGATTCAACGGTGGAAACCATTGAAGATCAGAGTTCTCCTAATCTTTTGTAAATGTCTAAACTTTCTGATTTTGGTTTCTTGAATATTATGAGAGGCTAAACCCCCCAATGCCAGGGGGTGTCCCTGATTTGCATTGTAATGACTCTGAATATCGTTGTTCTTTAATCAAGCTTTCATATTTTGCAATTTAATTGTTTAATGTTTTTATTGCTTTCTTTGTCGGCAAAACAAGATTGATCCACACGGTTAACAATCTGTAGGACTACGGTTGTTGAGGTTTTAAACAATTAAATCTTATTGTTATCACCTAGGCCTAGGGATACCGTAAGGTTATTTGAAAAATTCTTGATTATTTACATCTTTGGTTCACAAACCTTTGTTTCTAAGGACTTAGGCATTAGGATTGCAAACCAAAAAGTTTTCACTAAGGACTTAGGAAAACACCCTTAAGAACAAATAGTTGCATCATATGAACTTGTTAAAGAGATCTTATTACAGAGTCATTAGAAGGCTGATCATACACCTACCTTGGCATTACTCTAAATTTATACACAAAAGCATTTTACTTTCAGCTTATTTATTTGAATTTTATTATTCCAATATAAAAACCCCATATGCTCTTTTGTTTAATTGACTGTTTACAATAATTTATCTTTCCTACGCAATCCTCGTGATCGATACTTGGGGTAAAACCCATTATTACTACATCGGTGAAAATAGTACACTTGCTATTTTTCCGATCAACCCCTGAAATTCTGGTATTGCAAAGTCAGGATGTCATATAAGGATGTCTTGACATCTGATCTGACATTATAAAACAGACAAGGTAGGAGTACAAATAACAGTGCAGAAAAGCAATAAAAACACAACAGAATTGTTCACCCAGTTCGGTTCAATCAACCTACTCTGGGGGCTACCAAGCCAGGGATGAAGTCCACTATCAGCAGTATCAATTCAAAGCTAAACTCCCCCGTTTACAACTTCTCACTTAATCACTACCCAATGACCCTTCTACTTAGGTTCTCCCTAGATATGAGAAACCACGCTCACTCCCAATCATAGCAATGATGTCTAGCAGTTGACAACTCAGCCACTGCATCAACGGCCTAATCACCAACATCTCTTACCTACAGGCTTCGAGATTCACATTAAACTTCTCTTGCTTAACAGCTTCGAGAATCACATATCAGTGACCATTCCACAATCCGGGTGGTTCACTTACACGGCTAACCCTGAAGACTACATCTTTCTAAAACTGGCTAGCTCCTCCAAACATGGTGACCTTCCCACAATACGAGAGGTTCACTCTACAGTCTCAGCCCTTAGAAACTACATTATTAAAATTACGGCTGGCGCCAAACTTAGGTTACAAAGCATCTATTTATAACATATTCCCAAGAGGACTTGGGCTTATAATCACAGCTATATTTGCTGTTACAAGAAAGGTCTTTAATCATAAGTTTCCTAAATTGTCTTCACAATTAGAAACTACACAATCTTCAATATTCTGACTTGATTCTTTTGACCTTTAAATCGTAACAAACTGACATAACAAACTGTTGCTAGAATTACTCCACAATATAAACTCCAAGATATTCTCCACAAATATCTCCATAAAATATGCTCCAAGATAGTCTTCACAAATATCTCCATAAAATATGCTCCAAGTAACAACAATAAGTTGTTACACTTTTGCAACAGATTCTCCTATAAAATCTTTCCATATTTAGTTTCCTAAATGTTCTCCTTAGATATAGATCCTCATAGGATCCAATGTTTTAGGAATATTTTGTTTCAGTTATAACAGAATCCAAACTGTCAGCTCAAACACGATGTCGTTTACGATGTCACGACATCTTCTTTGACATGTTGTTCAAGATGTTGAAACATTTCAACACAACATGTTTCTCCATTAAATAGAACTTCAACCTGCTGCTAAATTAGTTTTAACAAACATAAAGACAATCCTCAAAAGCACTAACAACTCCTTCGAAGCATCACTATCCTCGAAAACTTGCGCGTTACCAACAAAGGGCAACATTCAAACAGAAGGGTAAGAATTCAAATTATTATAGAAAACATAATAATGGGAAATGTAAAACACAATAAGAATACATTCAAGAATTCATCACTCTTCCCATAAACATACGTCATATGAAATTAATCAAGATTCACATGTTCATGTCATGCAACATAGCTCATTCAATTCCACATAATCAAACATGATTACTAAACAATGTACATAATCATATTTTACCAACCTATAGACTTTAAGTACATATCCTTTTCGACAACATTCACGGAGTAACAATTGTATTCAAACATAATCATATTATAAATATACAAGTTATCTTCCCATAATCACGTATACATGTTTTTCCAAATATATAGACATGTACAAAATTTACAGATGTATGACAAGTATGAACATATATCACCAAATGCACATATTCATTTCTATCCCAATTTATAAAACATCTTAGAATATATTTACATCATTGGAATCGTGTCATTAATATCACAAGTATACACGTTATCACCTCTCTTACCGAATGTATCATCATCAATCAAACATGATTCACATATCCACATATATACATATATCATTAGTACATAGAATTTCACATCTACATCACATATGTTTCAATCACATATATCACAATCATAACACAACAACCATTCATATCAAATGAATCACCAAATCCACATATATGCATATCCACCAACATCATTCCACACAATTCATATCACATAAATCACACCAACAATAACATTTTCACTGACACATGCGACTCAAGTGTGACTCAATGCGATATGCATGTGGATCCCATCCGTTATCATTTTTGGTCACGCCGATTGTCTTTCCTCTATAGACTAGATAACCACCTCAAAGCTCCATCGGCGTTAAGCTTTCAAATCCCATTTGGCGTTAGATTTGGGACAAGTAAATAACCTTCGCGAGATTATCCAACATTGCCACTTTCAAAGACTCATGCTTGTGTATGTATGCAATAAAACAAGACTCATGCTTTTAAGACGATCTCTCCATCTCTTAAACTACACAATCACATCTTGTCAATATTTCACAATATACACAACATGACTTCAATACCAAACAATGCATCACTTAACACATCAATCAATCGCATGTATTCAAGTCTAGCATCATCATTATTCAATCCACATCTCGAAAAATACACATTTAAATGATCATTATCAACAAGACACATTCAAATAGTATATATATATATATACACTCATTCCAACATATCATGGATATTACATCACTTAACACATCTATGAATATTAGTCACAAGTCATTAATTCATAATGCACACATAAGTAATCACATGTTATCCATATATTAACATCAAAATTAAACCATTCAACATCAACCAATTATATCATATCATATAGATAATTTCATTAGCTTTCTAACGCTTCGAATGGCGCATAAAACCGAGTTACGGATCAAAAGTTATGATCATTTGATTTTTCACAAAATAGGCATTTTCGCCCGGCGGAAGAAATCCTTCACCCGACGCTCCAAGACAGTAACGTGACCAAAAAAAAGCTCACTCGCCCGCTGCTAGCCCGACGCACACTCGCCCGACAGAAGAAATCCTTCGCCCGACGGAAGACACCAGACAACAAAATTCTGTGCGTTTTCAGCACTTTCAACACCATCTCAAATCCGATTTTTGCCAACCAAAACTCATTCAAACCAGAATTTAACACACATAAAAGGCTCCTAAACATGTTCCTTATCATGGGTTCACATACAAACATTATCAAACATGATTAATAGCTCAAATCTCATGAGTTCAACATAAACCCTAATATTTTCCAAATCTATGAAATTGAGAGGATAAGAGATTATACACATAACATTTTTACACACAACATTACCCAATTATATAACCTATAATCACTTGGATTCTAACCCTTACCTCTTGATTCTCTAGTCCACCCTCTTCAAGAATCTACTTCCCTCTTCTCTTTCTCTTCTTTCTTCTATTCCTCCCTCTTTCTCCTCTTTTCCCAAAAAAGTTATGAAAATAATTCTCTAGAACCCTAACTCTCTTACTATCCATATTTTTTTAATCGGGCTTAACCCACAATCTTTTTAACCTCATAATTATAACACTTAGGCCCAATTTAGTTATATTATTTTAATAACTCAATTAACCTAAATAACACAATTACATACATAATCAAAGATTAAAATAATTATTATATCACATAATAACTAAATAAATAAATAATTATTAAAAACATCAAATAATATGATTTCTAATATAATTAATAAAAATATTAATAAAATCGGGCTGTTACACTTATGGTGACTCTCGTCGTACGTATGATAGTGTTTATGAGCTTGGAAATTTTGCAACTATATATGGTTATGTGTTGTGTATTGTAACACCCTTCTAAACCCCCTCGGAATTATAATATAATCAGAGTAATTAAACAACAAGGATGCTACAATTATTAAATAAATAAAACATCAAAGTCGATTGTCATGCTTTTATTAAAAATTAACCAATAACAAACAGGTGTTTAGCACAGCGGAACTTAAAACCAACAGTATTAGGGACATCTCCACATAAATACTCCATACATAAATCCATAGCCAAGAGGCAACAAAGTTTAACAAGTAACGCTAAGACTAGTCGATCCCAGTGTTACAATCAGAGCATGACTCGACACGAACTACGGGCTAGCCTATAAGCTATCTTCACCCAATCAAAACGCTGCTACATCCTTAATCTGAAATCATCAAAGTAAGGGTGAGTTTCATTCGAATTAACAACCATTATACAATCATAAGCAATAAAATCTCATAGCAACTATCATCCGTTCAACATACATATAATCGGAATTATTATAACAAACAAGCATCAGTGTATAAACATCATCTATCACACCACACAATCATCCAATTATATCATGTTATAATGCAATGAATGAACTGACACTTATGCATGTGGTACCAAAATTCGTGAATCATATCACAGGACTTCTCTCTTTGATACTGCCCTCTAGTCGCTCACACCCCACATGGGCACACGACTACTGCCTCATCGCTCACACCCCACATGGGCACACGATGACTTCCCGCTAATCTCCGCACAATGGGAATTAGCCTTCCAATGCAAATGATTTATGAATAATGCACACATGACACATACTTACATCATCATACATCATCATCATCCTGATGCTTAACATCGCTTATTACCTCTTTCCAACAACGTCACAACAAGTATGTACATGTATAAACATCATTCAATCATTCACATACGACACCACATCATCACAACAACATACACATCACATTAATGTTAATTGCCATCATAATCCAATTCAACAATATTTTAATTGAATAAATAAACAAGTTGGCAACTGCCCGTATTATCACTTCATCAGATAAAGCATCTCATTAGCTTCGCAACGCCCAAAACGGCACATAAATCGGATACTCGGATCAAAAGTTATGGGTTTTCAAAGATAAAACATTTTCAGAAAAATGCTGCAGAACCCGGGTTGTCCCTACGTGGGAACCGGTTCCTGGCAGCTTCAAAAGTCTCGTCTCTGGTTTTTACTATGGGGAACCGGGTTGTCCCTACATGGGAACCGGTTCCCAGCTACCCAGAATCCATATTTCTCTGTTTTTACAAGGGGGAACCGGTTCGTCCCACATGGGAACCGGTTCCTACGTACCTGCACAGCAAAAATCACCATTTTGACAGCTTTTACCCTATCCCATAACCCCAATTTCAGGTACATACGAACATAGCACACAATTATCATTGTTTTTCACACAATTACACATTCCAAACAAGTTATTGACATGTATTAACATCATATAT
Organism: Vicia villosa; assembly: GCF_029867415.1. Taxonomy (NCBI): domain Eukaryota; kingdom Viridiplantae; phylum Streptophyta; class Magnoliopsida; order Fabales; family Fabaceae; genus Vicia; species Vicia villosa. The sequence goes on from NW_026706235.1 coordinate 70,544, forward strand.
CACAAGTATCAACAGAATCATGTCAATTCATACAAGATTATCAAAACCTAACAAAATTCCCAACCCGACACGTACGATTGAACTAAACGATAATCCTAATCAGTCATACTACCTACAATCGCATAAGGATCACTAACCCGAAGAATCCCCCCTTACCTTAGAGTCGAATCTTCGAAGTTCTCCTTCCCTTCAGGCTCTTCTCACTTTCACGTGTTCTTCAGTTCCAAAATCTGCTTCTACTGCTTCTTTCCCCAATTTCTTTATTTTATGAAAAATAAAATAAAATATTCTTAATGGGCTTGCTTAGTTAACACCCCCCTTCTACTAACTATCACACTCAGCCCAACACCATATTTTTATTATTTTCCAAATAATTCCCACAGATTATTAATTCTAATAATTTAATTAATAAAATAATTAAATTAATACACTAGAATTAACGGGGTGTTACAACTCTCCCCCACTAAAAGAGTTTTCGTCCTCGAAAACATACCTCAAACGAAGAGTTCGGGATAAGAGTCTTTCATCTGACTTTCCAGCTCCCACGTAACATTTCCACCTGCAGCTCCTCCCCAAGCTACTCGGACTAAAGCTATTTCTTTACCACGTAGTTGCTTTATCTTCCGATCTTCAATCCTCATAGGCAACGCCTCAACTGTCATATTATCTCTCACTTGCACATCATCCACTTGGATTACATGAGACGGATCCGCAATATATTTCCTCAATTGAGATATATGGAATACGTCATGTAGGTTTGCAAGTGTTGTTGGTAAAGCAATGCGGTAAGCCACCTCTCCTACTCTTTCCATAATCTGAAACGGACCAATAAAACGCGGCGTCAACTTCTTTGACTTTAATGCTCGACCAACACCCGTCGTAGGAGTTACTCTCAGAAATACATGATCTCCCTCTTGAAATTCAAGTGTTCTCCGCCTCTTGTCATGATAACTCTTCTGACGACTCTGAGAAGCTTTCATCTTCTCCTGAATCATCTTAATCTTTTCCGTCGTCTCTTGAACAATTTCTGGTCCAATCACTGCACTTTCACCAGATTCATACCAACACAGTGGTGTCCTACACCTTCTACCATACAAAGCTTCAAATGGAGCCATACCAATACTCGAATGGTAGCTATTGTTGTAAGTAAATTCAATCAACGGCAAGTAACTATCCCATGTACCACCTTTTTCCAATACACAAGCACGCAATAGATCTTCCAATGATTGAATCGTCCTTTCAGTCTGTCCATCAGTCTGTGGATGATAAGCAGAACTCAACCTCAATTTAGTACCCAAGGCCTTCTGTAATCCTTCCCAAAATCTGGACGTAAATCTTGGATCTCTATCTGATACTATGCTCGAAGGAATACCATGCAAACTTACTATTTTCTCAATGTACAACTGTGCCAACCTTTCCATAGAATAATCCATTCTCATCGGTATGAAGTGAGCAGACTTCGTCAATCTATCCACAATAACCCAAATGGCTTCATAGTTCTGTCGCACGCTCGCGAAATGTGAACAACAGAGTCGCCACCAATATATTTATCCCAAAGAGGGAAAGGAATATCAGAAAACCTATAATAAAGAAAGGAAAAGGTCTTGCGACCAGAGGTAGGGTACGGGAGTCAGTTACGCAAGGGGAAGGTGCTAGCACCCCTCACGCCCATCGTACTCGATGGTATCCACCTATGTTTGTTCTATTCTAAGGGTGTATAAATCTAAAGCTTAATCACTAAGGGAATGCATGCAAATGAAAGAAAAGAAACACGGGAAAATAAGGTTTATAAATAGTTGTGCTCGCTTAGGCCCCGCGACCTAATGCCTACGTATCCTTTTCAGGAATCAGAGCGCCGTAGTTCGGCTCTTTAGTTTTTGTTTGTTTTTGTGTTTTTTAGTGGACGAAGTTACATTCGCACTCCGCTGCTCGACCTCTGGAGTCTTAAGCTGGGAATGGAGCGGAAATAACATGTCCGATTAAAGAAAGCGAGAGAAGAGAGAGAGTTTGAGTGTTTCGAGGAAATCCCTTAAGCAAGGGAAGCTCGAATTACTCTTTGGTTTGTGTTTTTTAAAGGTTGGGAACTTACGCCTGAATGGAACCCTTAAGCAAGGGAGCTCCAAGCACTCGAACATCCCTTAAGCAAGAGAAGTTACAAGCTTCCATTCCCTTTTTATTAGTCAAAGTATTTATTAGTCATTTTTTATGAGTTTTCTTGGTGTTTTTTAAGGGAATTAAAATCAAGCATTTGTTAAGTGTTTTAAAGTTGAAAAGGAAAAGAAACTAACCTAAATATGAAGGGAATTTCTACCTAATGTTATCATGGTTTCTACCTAAGGTTAGGAATAAAAGAAACATGAAAATAAAGATCACAATTAGAAGTCAACAGGTAGGATACATGGAAATAGTACAAGAGCATGAAATATAACAAGTCAAAATATAGCACAAAAGTGAAGTAAAATACTATCATTTTTATGTTGATTTTTATGAGAGAAATTGAATTACAAGTCGAGTAAAAAGACTAAAAAACAAATAGCCTAAAAACTAATATTTTTAGTGATTTTTTTTATGTGTCAAAAAAATTGGATTAAAGTCTAAGAATGATAGTAGAAAAATTAGTGATTTAAATTTGCATAAAAGATATTAGTAAAAAAACTAATTAAATCTAAAATTGGAAAATAGAGGACTAGGGGGGTGCAAAGCTAATTTTAATGGTGTCAAAAGCAAACAGGGCGCAAGCCCAAGGAGAAAGGCCCAGCAGTTTTTTTTGTTATTATTATTTTCAGAAAAAAAAAAGAGAAACGGGCCAGATGGGGGTGAAACTAGCAAATTCGTAGCAGGCCCAAGGTTCTCTATTGATCCAGTTATTGTTTCATTCAGATTTAGAAAAAGGAGACAATTAATTAACATGAAAGAAACAAGAAGTAACAGAGGCGGAATCAAATTGGGATTAGGGTTTGAGAGGCCACCTTTACGCGATAACCACGGCGGCGGCGTTCTCTCAGCTTTCTCCTGTGATCTTCTCTCTCTCGCGACGACGGCGTTCTCTTAGCTACGTCGTTCTTCTTCCGCTTCTCCTTTCTTTTCTTGTTTTCTAATTCTGAACTCGCGGCCGTTATGGTGACGATACGAAGACGGTGACGCGGTGATGATGGTTGAACCGTAGAAGATGAAGATGAAACGAGACGGAAGAGGGCTCGGAGTTTCTGAATCAATGATGAACTTGCGGAAGATTGGAGGTTGAGAATCTGAAGCGAAAGGTATGAAAAAGTGAATTCTGTTGAGTCGTTCTTCTTCTTCTCGATTCTTGAATTTTGCTTTGTCTTTTTTTCTAAATTTCTGAAATTGTGTATGTGAATTGATGTGGCGTTGCAGAGGTGCGTCGCAGCTTTGATGATGAAGATGGTGCTGGAATGAGATGAAGATGAGAAGGGTGAAGGAAGGTTCTGAAAGATGGAAGAAGAAGTTTGTGGAAGGATGAATGTGTGAGGATTTTGAGGCTCTACCCTTCTTCCTTCAAAGTCTGCAAGCGAGACAATGATGAAGACTGATAGTGCTTTTTCTTCGTTTTTCATTGTAGGTGGGTGAAGCTGACTATTTATAGGAGCAATCATTGGGTGATCATTAGGAATCCTTAGATGTGGGACTCAGCATTATAGCTTGCAAGGTATTTTTTCAGTTTCTTGAATGTGGGACTTGCATTTGGTTTCTGATTTTTCTGGTTTTCTGTTAGAAAATGAAACTGAAAGTTTTAGTGGCTGCTAGTTGTTTTTTTCTGGTTTATTGATAGAATGTGCAGGTTTATGAGTTAGAGTTGTTAATTTAGGGACTGAATGTGAACTGGTTGTGTGTTATTGAATTGATGCTGAGTGAATGGGTGCTGCAGGTTATATGATGTTTATTGAATGCTGCAGGGGATATTTTCTGGTTTGAATATGCATGTTGGTGCTGTATGTGATTGCAGGTCTGGCTTTGGTATAAATGATTGTTGTTTCGGTTGTGATGTTCAGGGTTGAATGGTATGGAAAGTTAGAGAGGTTAGGGGAGTGTTCTAAATGACCTTGTGGAAAATAATAAACTCTAGAATGAAGTTTAGGAACTGTGAAAGAATCTTCTGCACATTCTTGCCATATTCTTGGATATACATTGCAGAATTGTTGTTATTGAACCATCCCGAAACTTAGCTAGTGAAAGGGTTGAGAGTGCATTTGTTTTGGGGTTAAATAAGTTTTTGGTCCCTATAAATATTCCAATTTTCATTTTTAGTCCCTCCCTGCCTTTAGGCAACGGTTTTTACAAGAAAACCGTTGCCAAAACCAGCTAAAACCGTTGTCTAAAGACAGGGAGGGACTAAAAATGAAACTGCAATATTTATAGGGACCAAAAACTTATTTAACCCTTTGTTTTGACTGAGTTTATGGACTTATATGGGTCTGTAAGTTATGGTTGATATATCTTAGCAATGTTAGCATGTTTTTTGCTCTATTTGTGAGTTGATATGGAATGGTGTGTTTATGAACTTGCTGAATGAATAAATATATAACTCGGTTTGAATCTGAAAGGATGCTGAACTGGTTTTGTTTTCGAATGCAGGGCCATAGCCAGTTAAATCCGCTGTTTACATTTGATATAGTGAACACATCCAAGGAGCTATTGGTAAAGTTAGAACCATCAAAATCTTGTAGCTGATTTCCCCAGCAGTTGACTGGAAGAAGCACAAAGATCCCGATAACCCCAGGATTCCAACAGATGTCAAAAGAATGCTGACACAATCATGTTCTCAACGAAATCTTAGAGTAACAGTTTTCTAGTTGCTTTGACAATGAAGAGAAGAATAAAGAGAAAACTTGAATGAATGTATCTATGTGGGCTAGTGTAATATTTTTTGGTTGTAATTTTGTAATGAATGGAATGGATGAAAATTATATGTATTTGTATTTTTGTAATGAAGTTTTATTTTGTATGGGAATTATGCATGAGGCTTGAAGTATGTAAGTTTATGATTTGAATTATGACTGTATGAAAGACAAATATGGATGATTGGAACGAGGATAAGAAGTTGTTTGGGAATTCGAATAATATTTAAAACTTGGGTTTTAAATAATGGATGTCATTTGATGTGTAGCGTTTGATGAGCGGATGAATTAACTCCACCATGAATCTCGAACCGTATTCAGACAAAACCTTGGTCAAAATTCGTACATATACTCTTTAAATTACACCCTTGCGTGCACCTCAATCCGTCATAACAACTCAAACATTAATTTGCCCAACGCTTATTCTTTTTCAACTTGAATGAAGACGAAAGTGACAGTACAGCCCTAGATCTTCATCATCCTTGATCATAATATCAAATTTATTGATTTAATGATGTGTGAAGTGTTAGATGACCTAATTGATATATGCAGATGAAACGAGGAACATAAGCCAGTCAGGAATTAAATTAGATAGGCAAATTTTGGGGTGCAACAGCTGCCCCTATTTAATCGTCTTAAACCTGAGTGTAAGATTGGCGTTAGCCTTTCGAGCATTTAAGGTAGAAGATGATTAAATATCAAGTGAACCTGAAAATTTGCCTTATGAGAGATATGATCCATTGGGGAATAGATGGTGTCAACTCCACTAAGGAAGATTGTGTCAACTCTGGATTGAACAAATTAACTCTGGGTTAGAAATGAAATAAAACTCAACTCTGGGTTGAAGAAGAAAAGTGGGTCGACTCTGGGTCGAAGAACGGAGAGAAGTCAACTCTGGGTTAGATACAAGACAAACATCGATTCTGGATCGAGAATGGAAAGAAGAACATCAACTCTGGGTCGAAGATAAGATGAGGATATCAACTCTGGGTTGAGAAAAGGAAAGAAGAAAAATTAGGGATGATTGTCAACTCTGGGTTGAGAAGAAAATACAGAAAGAAAACCGTCAACTCTGGGTTGAGAAAAAAATCAGGAAAGAAGACCGTCAACTTTGGGTTGAGTAGAAGAGGTAAAAGATAACTATCAACTCTGGGTTGAATGGGAAAAGAAATAAGACAACCATCAACTCTGGGTCGAGTGGGAAAAAGGCAAGGATCGCTCTGGGTTGAATAAGAGATAACCGTCAACTCTGGGTTGAGTGGAAAAGGATAAAAAGGATAACCGTCAACTCTGGGTTGAGTGGGAAAAGATAAGCATCAACTCTGGGTTGAATAAAAGACAAACATCAACTCTGGGTTGAATAAAAGGTGACCGTCAACTCTGGGTGAGTGGGGAAGAGAAATCAATTCTGGATTGAACAAGGGACAACCATCAACTCTGGGTTGAGTGGGAAAAAGATAAGCATCAACTCTGGGTTGGGTAAAAGGTGACCGTCAACTCTGGGTGAGTGGGAAAAAACAAGACAACCATCAACTCTGGGTTGAGTGGGAAAAAGATAAGCATCAACTCTGGGTTGGATAAAAGGTAACCGTCAACTCTGGGTGAGTGGGAAAGGATAAAAAGGATAACCGTCAACTCTGGGTTGAGTGGGAAAAGATAAGCATCAACTCTGGGTTGAATAAAAGACAAACATCAACTCTGGGTTGAATAAAAGGTGACCGTCAACTCTGGGTGAGTGGGGAAGAGAAATCAATTCTGGATTGAACAAGGGACAACCATCAACTCTGGGTTGAGTGGGAAAAAGATAAGCATCAACTCTGGGTTGGGTAAAAGGTGACCGTCAACTCTGGGTGAGTGGGAAAAAACAAGACAACCATCAACTCTGGGTTGAGTGGGAAAAAGATAAGCATCAACTCTGGGTTGGATAAAAGGTAACCGTCAACTCTGGGTGAGTGGGAAAAAGATAAGCATCAACTTTGGGTTGGGTAAAAGGTGACCGTCAACTCTGGGTGAGTGGGAAAAAACAAGACAACCATCAACTCTGGGTTGAGTGGGAAAAAGATAAGCATCAACTCTGGGTTGGATAAAAGGTAACCGTCAACTCTGGGTGAGTGGGAAAGAAACAAGACAACCATCAACTCTGGGTTGAGTGGGAAAAAAATAAGCATCAACTCTGGGTTGAATAAAAGACAAACATCAACTCTGGGTTGAATAAAAGGTGACCGTCAACTCTGGGTGAGTGGGAAAAAAATAAGACAACCATCAACTCTGGGTTGAGTGGGAAAAAAATAAGCATCAACTCTGGGTTGAATAAAAGACAAACATCAACTCTGGGTTGAATAAAAGGTGACCGTCAACTCTGGGTGAGTGGGAAAGAAACAAGACAACCATCAACTCTGGGTCGAGAGGGAAAAGATAATTAACTCGGAGTTAAAAGATGAATGGAAAGTCAACTCTGGGTTGAACACAAAAGTATCAACTCTGGGTTGAAGAAAGATGAACATGATTGACTTTGGGGGATGACACCGCAATGGTAACTCTGAGTGATCCAGTGGAATATCAATTGATTGCTTGTAGGGACCTCATCTGATGAGTAACTTGGCTTATGCTTCACATGCAAATGTTTGATTTATTTGTGCACTTCTGGAGATGCTATGCAATGATTGCTATATGCAGTGTACTGATTGGGTGTTCAGGGTTTCTGCTTTGTATGGTGTAGATTAGATGGAGTTCTGAACTCTGCTTGATTCAAGAAAGGGTGGATGCCCCAGCTTTGTTGATGATCGGATCATGCGGGTGAAATGATAATGAAAATGCAATGATATGCATGATGATTGTATGATTATGAGTGCAATGATTGTCTCCAAGATACCAGGAGTGGATGGAGTATGCCCTTGTGGAAGGTTGTTGCTTGAAGGACAACACTTGTGAAGGTGAGGTGTTTAGTTTGACTCCTCGACACTTGTCTTGATATCTGACACTTGCTTGGGGATGGAAGAAACGACTTGTTTCTATCTTGCCCCAGCTTGCGTGATCTTTTGAGATAGAACTTTTGATAGTGCTTGAATGATGGAGATTGCAATGGTCTTCCCCAGTGTTGATCATGGAGTGAGTGCCCCAGATTGAAAGGAACTATTCCACCAAATGGATGCTTCAGATATTTGCTTTGCAGATGACCAACCTTTGCCTTTGTAAGATTACTCGATGGAGTTTCAATGTTGAACTTTCCTTGGTATCAAGTACTGGCTTTCAGATTGGAGACAATTCTGTTTTGGAAGAGATAATGAGAATGCAATGCACATGTTAATCTCAAAGAAAAGTTTTATTTGTCAAAATGTTGTACTAATACTAACACAAATGACACAGCAACAATAGGAGTCAGTTTGACATGATTTTACAGTTTGTATGCTTTCGGAACGAATCCTGCTTCAATTAGGACTTTTGAGGGTTGTAACGTGGTCGGGTTCACGGTTCAAGAAACAAAGGATAAAGGCTCAAGTTCTACTTAACCCACCCTTTCTTCGTGATGTTCTCCAGTCCTACGTTCAGCTAGTTTGACACGAGTGTTCACCTTTCAGGAAGGATTGTGATGGATGAGGATCCTTTATGACTTTGATGGAGGTGGCAGTCACCCTTTGATGCTTTTGTTGATGATGACAACTTGTCCCTTGGAGGATTTTTGTTCTTGTTCTTTTCTTTTGCTTTCCCTAACTTTTGCCTGGACAGAAAGTTTCTTTTGATTTTGGTTTTTGTTGTCCAGCGGGATATGCCCTAATTTTTGCCTAAGTCAGTTGCTTCAAAGCTTTTTTCTTTTTTTCTTTTGACTTAGCGGGCTATTGTTTTTTTTTTTTAATCATGATTCATAACTTTCTTTTCATTCTCTCTTCTTTTTTTTTGTCTCGTTCGGGAACAAGTTGTATGACTTTGGTGATTGACTTGATGAAAAGGTTGTGACTGCCTTCTTCTTAGTGAATGGGAGACATCCATTTGTGGATTATGCTCTTTTGTTTTTGTTGTGAGATTTGAGATATGATTGATCCTCCGATGGAATCCCTGAAAGTCGAGCGCTCGGTCGCACTAACTGAAGACTACCCTGCCCCTGGTTAAGATTGGGGGTTTTGTATTTTTGAAAAGAAACTACTACTCCTTAGGCTCAAAGGGGTTGACGAGGGTTTCACTCCCTTATAACTCCGGTGTTTAGGAATTGAAACAATGCCTGTACATCGTCAGCAGGATCTTGTTCCAAAAGCATACAATTAGTGATTCATGTGTTTTTTACTTTTCATCATTCTCCCTTTTTTAGTTGCTTAAGACAAATGAGTGTAGTATCAATGAACATAATGACAAAGATGAAATGATTTGAGAAAAACATGTATATTACATTTTTATTTATTCAAACAGAATGAGTTTCTTACAATGGATAGTACTTGATAACAACAAAAGTAGTACAATTGAAAATGCTAAAGAAATCTATACAATGGCAAGTTGGCCTTATTCTAATGCAAATGAAATGTTTTCTGACAAACATAAGAGTCTTCACGTTCCACTGGTGGAAGCTCCATTGTGAGGTGGCATGGGATTGTTGACCACATTAGGTGCCGCAGGTGTGAATGTAATCTCCTTTGCATCAAGCAGATCCTGAACCTTGTCTTTGAGAACTCTGCACTCTTCAGTGGTGTGACCAGATCCTCCAGAGTGGAATTCACACTTGGCATTAATCTTGTAATTTGGAGGGAGAGGATCAGGAGGAGGTCTCGCTTCAGCTAATTGAATCAGTTTTTGATCAAGCAAGGCGGCGAGAAGTTGGCTATAGGTCATTGGTACACGATCATACACCCTTTTAGGCCTATTCTGCCTCTGTTGACCTTGTCTCTGTTGATAACCTTGTTGTTGGAAACCTTGTTGTTGTTGTTGGACATATTGTTGATAAGGGACCCAAGGTCGTTGACCAACAGGTGCCACATAAGCTTGAGGGGCGGTGGCGGCCACTTGATAGCGAGGAGCTTGATCTTGAGCATAGGTGGTACTGGTCTCGCCTTCTTTCTTCTTGACAAAGTTACCCTGAGGTTTCTTGTACCCATATTGGTTTGCAGCAGCAGTATTGGCGGGGTTCTGGATCTTACCAATTTTCAAACCATTCTCAATTCTTTCACCAATCCTAACTAGATCGGAGAAGCCAGAAGAAACACTACCCACCATCCTTTCATAGTAATGTCCTTGAAGAGTGTTCATGAACATATCAACCAACTCGGATTCAGAAAGTGGTGGATTAACTTGAGCAGCCATTTCTCTCCACCTTTGGGCATATTCTTTGAATGTCTCATTGGTCTTTTGTGCTTGATTCTGAAGTTGCAACCTAGTCGGTGCCATGTCGATGTTGTATTGGTATTGCTTGAGAAAGGCATCATACAAATCCTTCCAAGATCGGATCCTATTACGCTCCAGATTCATATACCAGTTCAGAGATGCCCCAGACAAGCTATCTTGAAAGCAATGGATGAGCAATGGTTCATTGTGAATGTGAGAAGCCATCTTACGACAGTACATGATAATGTGGCTCTTCGGACAGCTTAAACCCTTGTACTTTTGAAAGTCGGGAGTCTTGAACTTGGGAGGAATAACCAGATTAGGAACCAAGCACATTTCTTCAGCGTTCATCCCATAGGCACTAAAACCTTCGATAGCTCGGATCCTTTCCTCAAGAATCTTATACTTCTCAGCAGATCTCTCAACAGGTTGAGCTCTTTCAGCAGTTGGTATTGGATGCATTTCTGGATTAGCAAACTGAGGACCACAAAAAGCAGGATGAGGAACTTCTGAATGAGGAGGTGGAGTAGGAAATGGGAAAACAGGCCCATTCATAGTTGGCACTCCAGAGGTTAAGGGCATGGACCCTCCTTGGTTTGAAGCTCCAAGAGTATCAACAGTCATGAAGCTAAATGGCATCCCAAGAGTAGCATTAGTCCTTGGTTGGAACTCAGGTGGATTAGTAGAAGGTGGAATGACATCAGGTTGACTAGCAGCAGCTTGATTAGCATCAACAGGAATCTCTTGTGCAGCAGGAATCCTTTCATTCCTCAAAGCTTGGAGGGCTTCCAAAATAGCATCAACCTTGCCCTTCATTTGGTCCATCTCTTCTCTAATGGCAGCTTGATCTTGTTCATAGTTCTCCATGATTCTTCTTCTGTGAGCTCTTGTCAGATATCGGTGTGGAGGAATCGTCTTGACTGATCTGATGGAGAGGAAGAGTGGTAAGAGTCTTGATAACCATGGATGCACATGCATGAATGCAAAAATGTTAATGAAGATGCAAATGTATCATAAATCGGGATCAAGGATCAAGGCCTCTTGGATAACAACTTCTCATGGTCAATAAGATATGGTCGAATCCTCCAGATTCAGAGGTTCGACGTTGCTTTCTGGATAAATAGCTTGGGCATAAGTCAAAGATGGTCAAACCCTCCAGATTCAGAGGTTCGACGTTGATTCTGATAGATAACTGACGTAGAACTTCTGTATAAGTCAAATGTCCCAGGATCAAAGGTTCGACGTCTTTTTATTGAATAGCAGAAATCCGGGTATGATGGAGGTCAAGTTTCCTGTCCCATCCCAATCTCACAGGTATGTAGTCTAGACACGGACAAGTGGTCCCTAATGGTCACCAGGGTCTACAGTTCCCATGGGGTACAAAGTGTTTGAGGCAACAAGCGTGCCAGACACAGTGTTCCATGAAAGAACCTCGCCCAGTTGTGGTACCCCATGCCAATCTCAGCCATAGCAAGCGCTACGGGAGTCAACATGAGCATCCACGCTAATCCTAGGTGTCACTTGGCCTGGGTAGTGGGCCTTTTACCTCATACAAACCCCCCACCTGCAAAACAGAACAGAAGACCCCAAGGAACACAGAATATAGTCCATATGCATGATGTGCAAACAGAAATAAACATGATATGCAGGCAAAGAATAAGCATACAAACATATATACAAGGTATAGACATAAAACAAGTAAACACCCAGTAAATAAACAAACAAACGCAGGCTAGGATCGACTCGCTAAGAATGGACCCGCAATAGGTCTAGCAACATCCCCAGCAGAGTCGCCAGCTGTCGCACGCTCGCGAAATGTGAACAACAGAGTCGCCGCCAATATATTTATCCCAAAGAGGGAAAGGAATATCAGAAAACCTATAATAAAGAAAGGAAAAGGTCTTGCGACCAGAGGTAGGGTACGGGAGTCAGTTACGCAAGGGGAAGGTGCTAGCACCCCTCATGCCCATGGTACTCGATGGTATCCACCTATGTTTGTTCTATTCTAAGGGTGTATAAATCTAAAGCTTAATCACTAAGGGAATGCATGCAAATGAAAGAAAAGAAACACGGGAAAATAAGGTTTATAAATAGTTGTGCTCGCTTAGGCCCCGCGACCTAATGCCTACGTATCCTTTTCAGGAATCAGAGCGCCGTAGTTCGGCTCTTTAGTTTTTGTTTGTTTTTGTGTTTTTTAGTGGACGAAGTTACATTCGCACTCCGCTGCTCGACCTCTGGAGTCTTAAGCTGGGAATGGAGCGGAAATAACATGTCCGATTAAAGAAAGCGAGAGAAGAGAGAGAGTTTGAGTGTTTCGAGGAAATCCCTTAAGCAAGGGAAGCTCGAATTACTCTTTGGTTTGTGTTTTTTAAAGGTTGGGAACTTACGCCTGAATGGAACCCTTAAGCAAGGGAGCTCCAAGCACTCGAACATCCCTTAAGCAAGAGAAGTTACAAGCTTCCATTCCCTTTTTATTAGTCAAAGTATTTATTAGTCATTTTTTATGAGTTTTCTTGATGTTTTTTAAGGGAATTAAAATCAAGCATTTGTTAAGTGTTTTAAAGTTGAAAAGGAAAAGAAACTAACCTAAATATGAAGGGAATTTCTACCTAATGTTATCATGGTTTCTACCTAAGGTTAGGAATAAAAGAAACATGAAAATAAAGATCACAATTAGAAGTCAACAGGTAGGATACATGGAAATAGTACAAGAGCATGAAATATAACAAGTCAAAATATAGCACAAAAGTGAAGTAAAATACTATCATTTTTATGTTGATTTTTATGAGAGAAATTGAATTACAAGTCGAGTAAAAAGACTAAAAAACAAATAGCCTAAAAACTAATATTTTTAGTGATTTTTTTTATGTGTCAAAAAAATTGGATTAAAGTCTAAGAATGATAGTAGAAAAATTAGTGATTTAAATTTGCATAAAAGATATTAGTAAAAAAACTAATTAAATCTAAAATTGGAAAATAGAGGACTAGGGGGGTGCAAAGTTGATTTTAATGGTGTCAAAAGCAAACAGGGCGCAAGCCCAAGGAGAAAGGCCCAGCAGTTTTTTTTGTTATTATTATTTTCAGAAAAAAAAAGAGAAACGGGCCAGATGGGGGTGAAACTAGCAAATTCGTAGCAGGCCCAAGGTTCTCTATTGATCCAGTTATTGTTTCATTCAGATTTAGAAAAAGGAGACAATTAATTAACATGAAAGAAACAAGAAGTAACAGAGGCGGAATCAAATTGGGATTAGGGTTTGAGAGGCCACCTTTACGCGATAACCACGGCGGCGGCGTTCTCTCAGCTTTCTCCTGTGATCTTCTCTCTCTCGCGACGACGGCGTTCTCTTAGCTACGTCGTTCTTCTTCCGCTTCTCCTTTCTTTTCTTGTTTTCTAATTCTGAACTCGCGGCCGTTATGGTGACGATACGAAGACGGTGACGCGGTGATGATGGTTGAACCGTAGAAGATGAAGATGAAACGAGACGGAAGAGGGCTCGGAGTTTCTGAATCAATGATGAACTTGCGGAAGATTGGAGGTTGAGAATCTGAAGCGAAAGGTATGAAAAAGTGAATTCTGTTGAGTCGTTCTTCTTCTTCTCGATTCTTGAATTTTGCTTTGTCTTTTTTTCTAAATTTCTGAAATTGTGTATGTGAATTGATGTGGCGTTGCAGAGGTGCGTCGCAGCTTTGATGATGAAGATGGTGCTGGAATGAGATGAAGATGAGAAGGGTGAAGGAAGGTTCTGAAAGATGGAAGAAGAAGTTTGTGGAAGGATGAATGTGTGAGGATTTTGAGGCTCTACCCTTCTTCCTTCAAAGTCTGCAAGCGAGACAATGATGAAGACTGATAGTGCTTTTTCTTCGTTTTTCATCGTAGGTGGGTGAAGCTGACTATTTATAGGAGCAATCATTGGGTGATCATTAGGAATCCTTAGATGTGGGACTCAGCATTATAGCTTGCAAGGTATTTTTTCAGTTTCTTGAATGTGGGACTTGCATTTGGTTTCTGATTTTTCTGGTTTTCTGTTAGAAAATGAAACTGAAAGTTTTAGTGGCTGCTAGTTGTTTTTTTCTGGTTTATTGATAGAATGTGCAGGTTTATGAGTTAGAGTTGTTAATTTAGGGACTGAATGTGAACTGGTTGTGTGTTATTGAATTGATGCTGAGTGAATGGGTGCTGCAGGTTATATGATGTTTATTGAATGCTGCAGGGGATATTTTCTGGTTTGAATATGCATGTTGGTGCTGTATGTGATTGCAGGTCTGGCTTTGGTATAAATGATTGTTGTTTCGGTTGTGATGTTCAGGGTTGAATGGTATGGAAAGTTAGAGAGGTTAGGGGAGTGTTCTAAATGACCTTGTGGAAAATAATAAACTCTAGAATGAAGTTTAGGAACTGTGAAAGAATCTTCTGCACATTCTTGCCATATTCTTGGATATACATTGCAGAATTGTTGTTATTGAACCATCCCGAAACTTAGCTAGTGAAAGGGTTGAGAGTGCATTTGTTTTGACTGAGTTTATGGACTTATATGGGTCTGTAAGTTATGGTTGATATATCTTAGCAATGTTAGCATGTTTTTTGCTCTATTTGTGAGTTGATATGGAATGGTGTGTTTATGAACTTGCTGAATGAATAAATATATAACTCGGTTTGAATCTGAAAGGATGCTGAACTGGTTTTGTTTTCGAATGCAGGGCCATAGCCAGTTAAATCCGCTGTTTACATTTGATATAGTGAACACATCCAAGGAGCTATTGGTAAAGTTAGAACCATCAAAATCTTGTAGCTGATTTCCCCAGCAGTTGACTGGAAGAAGCACAAAGATCCCGATAACCCCAGGATTCCAACAGATGTCAAAAGAATGCTGACACAATCATGTTCTCAACGAAATCTTAGAGTAACAGTTTTCTAGTTGCTTTGACAATGAAGAGAAGAATAAAGAGAAAACTTGAATGAATGTATCTATGTGGGCTAGTGTAATATTTTTTGGTTGTAATTTTGTAATGAATGGAATGGATGAAAATTATATGTATTTGTATTTTTGTAATGAAGTTTTATTTTGTATGGGAATTATGCATGAGGCTTGAAGTATGTAAGTTTATGGTTTGAATTATGACTGTATGAAAGACAAATATGGATGATTGGAACGAGGATAAGAAGTTGTTTGGGAATTCGAATAATATTTAAAACTTGGGTTTTAAATAATGGATGTCATTTGATGTGTAGCGTTTGATGAGCGGATGAATTAACTCCACCATGAATCTTGAACCGTATTCAGACAAAACCTTGGTCAAAATTCGTACATATACTCTTTAAATTACACCCTTGCGTGCACCTCAATCCGTCATAACAACTCAAACATTAATTTGCCCAACGCTTATTCTTTTTCAACTTGAATGAAGACGAAAGTGACAGTACAGCCCTAGATCTTCATCATCCTTGATCATAATATCAAATTTATTGATTTAATGATGTGTGAAGTGTTAGATGACCTAATTGATATATGCAGATGAAACGAGGAACATAAGCCAGTCAGGAATTAAATTAGATAGGCAAATTTTGGGGTGCAACAAGTTCTTAGCTGTTCTTGGCAATCCAGATACAAAGTCCATGGATATGCTATCCCACTTCCACTCAGGAATAAATAAAGGTTGCATAGTTCCATACGGCTTCTGATGTTCGATCTTTGACTTCTGACAAGTCAAACAAGAATACACAAATTCAGCTATGTCCTTTTTCATTCCAGGCCACCAGAATAACTTCTTCAAATCATGGTACATCTTAGTAGCACCAGAGTGAATACTCAATCCACTACGATGTCCTTCTTCCAAGATACTCTTCTTCAGTTCAGTAACATCAGGAACACAAACACGGTCGCCAAATCTCAAGATGCCATTCTCATCAATTCTGAACTCATCTCCTTTCCCTTGGTTAATTAAAGTCAATCTGTCAACTAGTTCCACATCCTCTTTTTGCCTTTCTCTGATCTCATCAAGAATTCCACTTGTCAGCTTTAACATACCTAACTTGATTGAAAAAACTATCCACATGCAAATCCTTGGAGAAAACAAAAGCTAAGATAACACGTAAACCATTTAATGCTGCATACAAGAGTTGAAGTTAACGGGAAAAAATCTTGAAGCTATATATATTCATGATCGCTTGAATCAAAATACAACAATCACACACGGGAACATCATTACTCTGAAAAATCATCAAGTGTGAAGAAAACTCTCTGAAGCAAAAACTCTTATATTCATATTCTGACTTCATAACTTTGTACTTAATCTTAGTGAAATATCACAATGGTGATTATAACTTTTTAGAAGCAACCCTATACATTGTCATTAAAAGTTACGTAATAATTGAGTCCTTGAGAGACCGGTTGGGTCAGAAGTCTCAAGAAGTCTAGGACTAGTTGAGTCTTAGAAGTCAGTTAGTCACAAGTAGTTGGTTTGTGCAGGATTGCTAGTCACCAGCAGTTTGGCTCGTGAACTGTATTGTGAGTCGCGACGGTTGTTCGTGCAAGTGTAATCAAATTCTGATTATAGTGGATTAAGTCCTCGTTGAGAGAGGCAAATCACCTTATTGAGGGTGGACTAGAGGTAGCCTTATTGAGAAGGTGAACCAGGATAAAAATAACTGTGTTCTGTCTATCTTTCCTTCAAACGAAAAAAAATACTTATTCAACCCCCCCTTCTAAGTGTTTTCTCAAACTTCACATTACACTCCATGACATGAGCCATGATGAGTACATGATTTAGCTGGTTTGCAAACGACACAAACTTGTGACAAACCAGTACAAGAAATTTGAAATTTGAAACCAAAGAGTAACTGATAGAGTCCTACATCGAATTTTGTAACAAAGTTATCAATGTTTATAAGACAAACACACACATGAACATTTGAATTGAAAATGGACATAAGTATATGGGCTAAGTGAAGGTATTGTGCATTAGGCCCATAACTAATATTTTGTAAATTTAATTTCATAAAAAATATTATTCAAAATTATAATAAAACTTAAAAAGGAATAATAAAAAAATAAAAAATTTAAACAATGCCACATGGAATTTAAAAATTAAATAAAAAATAAAATAAAAATCCAACTAGACGCCACGTAGGAAGATTTTGGATGGAATAGTGACACATGGCCTATAACGAAGGAATCTTCATTTGTCAAGGGGGAATCATTTTTTTTTAAGGGGGAATATCAAATCTCGCTTATTTGACAAGGGGTATCGTATGTTAAACCATATTTTATATTTATTAGAATCAATAATTTGGTCTTCGAAGAAATAAATGAAATGTTACATTTTTTTAAGAGATAATTTTTTTTAAGAGATACTAGTATAAGACTCATGCCTCTATACGGATATTAATTCATATCTTAGATTATTCGATAAGACTTGGTTGTTACTAATATACAATTATAATTATTATTATAAAATCACTAATAACTAAAAATATTTTAAAAAATATAGGTATAAATATTTACAAATATCACTAATAACTATAAATATTTAAAAATATTTTGTTGATTAAAATAAAAAAATATTGTGGTGATAGTGACCCGTGAAAATAATGAGTTTCAGTGGTAAAGTTCATACAAGTTGGTAAAATTTACAAATATCATTCTCATTGTTTCCTTAGAATACAATAATAAATTGATAGTTTTAGTGATAAAATTTAACTACAAAATAAGAAAAAAGTTAATGAAAAATTTAGGTATGGAAGGATCCGGTTATATTAGAAAAATAATTTACTAATTTACCCCTAAAAAACATAATTTAAAATAAAAAATTAAATATGACAAAATAAAAAATAAATATTAATTTGATATTAAATTAAAAAATATTAATAAATATTTAAAAAAAAATAAGTATGAGTGTCATAAGGGTAATTTTTAAATTTACATAATATAAAAAATTAAAATCTAATAAATTGGAATATTTAAAAATAAAATAATTTTATTTTTTATCAAATTAAATATATTTTATTGTAAGGGTAGTTTTGTCATTTACATATTATATTTACATACTTTTATTTTGCTTATCTAACATATATAATATAATTCATGATCTTTTTAAGAAAAACTGACTCAATAGTATCAATGGTTTTTTTTTTTTTATAAAATTATAGAAAATTATTGATTTTTTTACCAATTTATAAATTTTAAATATTTTATAAAATAATTTGAAAAAAAAATGTAGTTGTAAGATAGGCATAAAACTCCCTAACCAAATTTGGATAAAACACCCCAGAATCTGACACAAAATCCATAATTCTTTGATATTCAAACATTTATGGAAATTGAAAGCTAGTTGAGTAAAAAGTGTCAAGCTTACCATACTTAGGAGGGAGAATATTTCTCTGCTTGTAGTTTGACATAATCCTTCTTTGTTTAAGTTTTGGGAGAAGTTGCTCAGTGTCAGTGTCTGAGTTTTGACTAAAATAAGTGAATCATTGACTAACATAAATAAAACAACTTAAATAATAAGCTGAGGACAGAAAAAGGATAAAGAAAATAAAATATAAAACATACAGGAAA
This sequence comes from Vicia villosa, assembly GCF_029867415.1. Taxonomy (NCBI): domain Eukaryota; kingdom Viridiplantae; phylum Streptophyta; class Magnoliopsida; order Fabales; family Fabaceae; genus Vicia; species Vicia villosa. Next base: position 89,262 of record NW_026706235.1, read on the forward strand.
CTGATTTCTGAAAATGTGGAAACCGGTTACTGACCTATAAAACATTATTCCAGGGGCACAGGATATGATAAAAAAAACTTCAGGAAACTGGTTACTAGAAATGTGGAAACTAGTTTCTTCAATAGAAATTGCCAAAAACATAAAACAGAGGCGTTGTTTTTTATAGAGAAATAAATAAATAACACATGTAAAGCAACATATCATCAAAGCATCATTTGAATATATATATATATATATATATATATATATATATATATATATATATATATATATATATATATATATATATATATATATATATATATTTTTTTTTTTTCAAACAAAAACAAAAACATATCATAATCATATGTTTCACAAATGTAATTGTGAAAGAAAAAATGCATATCGTTCATTTTACGTTGTTTTCATCCAAAATTCTCAATTTTCTTCAGATTTTATAAAAAGGTTCTCGTGCCAAAGGTTTTGTAAATATGTCCGCGAGTTGATTATGAGTATCTACAAATGAAACTTTGACATATTTTTGAAGCACGTGATCACGTAGAAAATGGTGTCGAATGTCAATGTGTTTGGTTCTTCATTGCATGACCGGATTCTTTGTGATATTTATCGCACTTGTGTTGTCACGACGTAGATGGATGCATCCGAGATCGAGTCCGTAGTCACGGAGTTGTTTCTTAAGCCAAAGAATTTGTGTATAACAACTACTTGCTGCTATGTATTATGTTTAGCCGTGCTAAGAGAAACACATGCTTGTTTCTTGCAAGCCCAAGATACTAATGCATTTCCAAGAATTTGACATGTACCACTAGTGCTCTTTCTATCAGTTTTACATCCTGCATAATCCGCGTCAAAATAACCAATTAAATTGCAAATACTACCTTTTGGATACCATAAGCCGGCATTTGTTGTGCCTTTGAGATACTTCATGATCCTTTTTACCATCATGAGATGGGATTCTTTTGGATTTGCTTGAAAGCGGGCACACAAACAAACACTAAACATTATGTCAGGACGACTTGTCGTAAAATATAATAATGAGCCAATCATACCTTGATACTTTGTAATATCAATAAAAACACCAGGTTCATCTTGATCTATATATGATCCGGAACCCATGGGAGTAGCCATTTCTTTGTAATTGTCCATATAAAATCTTTTCAACAATTCTTTGTAATACTCAGATTGGTTGATGAAGATGCCATCCTTTAATTGCTTAATTTGTAGTTCAAGAAAATAGTTCATTTTTCCCATCATAGACATCTCAAATTCTCCTTGCATCATCAATGAGAATTCTTCACACATATCTTTGTTTGTTGAACCAAAAATGATGTCATCAACGTAGACTTCACCCAATAAAGTGTTACATTTGATTTTCTTAATGAATAATGTCTTGTCCACTTTACCTTTCTCAAATCCTTTTTCATAAATAAAATTGCTAAGACGATCATACCACGCCCTTGGTGTTTGCTTTAAGCATAATGAGCCTTTTTCAACTTGAAGACATGTGAGGGATTCTTGAAGTCTTCAAAGCGGGGGGGGGGGGGGTGATTGACATAGACTTCTTCATTGATGTATCTATTCAAGAAGGCGCTCTTGGCGTCCATTTGAAAAATCTAAAAATTTAATGAGCAAGCATAAGTAATTAAAAGACGAATAGCTTTTAACCTTGCTACCGGAGCGAAAGTTTCTTCAAAGTCGACTCCTTCCTTTGATTATACCCTTGAGCCACCAACCTTGCTTTGTTTGAAAAATTATACCATTCTCATCAAGATTGTTCTTAAACACCCATCTGGTACCTATGATGTGTTTATTACTCGGCCTAGGAACAAGTTCCCAAACTTGATTCCTTTCAAATTGGTTTAACTCTTCTATCTTAAACAAGCAAATACTTTCAGCAATTTTTAAGAAATCTAAAAAAAATAATTTAATCGATCTACATCTCACTCCGCGCTTTCTGATATTAATCGTTTCTCCTATTTAAGAGGAAAAACACCAATTTCTCAAATACTCAAATTAATTCTCACTCTAACATCTCTTTTAATCTCTTAGAGCGTGTTTGGTTGGGAGAAGAAGTTGAAAAGAGAGAAAGAGGTGAGAAAGAGTATAAAAAGAGAGCAATAGATGAGAAATATAGTAGATTTGATGTATTGTTTGGTATAAAAGAAAGAAGACTAAAATAGAAGAGATAAAAGTGTCTCATTTTATGAAAAAGACATAAATATCATTGGTTGAGTTAAATTAATTTATTAATTTTATGAATTTAATATTTATATTAATTTGATTTTACAATTTTTATTATTTAATATTTCATAGCTAAAAGCCGCACTTATAAATATATTTTTATTAGATGATACAATGAATTTTGTAAATGAAATAAATAATTTTATCACTGTTTCAGACATATTTTTAAAAAAACCACACTTATCATGCATATTTAATAAAACAAATATGACAGTAACAAAATAGATCAATATAAAATATGTCGAAACATAAATAAAAATATATGTTGACATAAAGGATATCAATGTCATTTTGGTGAGAAAGTCCTTCCTTTCCCACTTTCTTCTCTATTATGAGGAGATTGAAATTTGACATAGAGCCCGCAACTTTATCACTCTCTTCCACCTCTCTCTTAAACCAAACACACAAAATTCAATTTTCTTGTTAACTTTTCTCTTCTCAACTTCTCTCTCCCTCATTTCATCTATACCAAACACACCCTTAATGATTTGGACGTTGGAATATTAATATTGCAGGTCGATCACAAATCCACTGCATTTGTCCGTCACATCAAATTATATTTCTTCGTTCAGCGATCAATTATGATTTTATGACGAAGCAACAAAATATTAAAGATAAATTTAATTTTTGTTCCATATTAGATACGACATACGAGGCTATATGTTAATTGGGTGATAGTATACCATCATTTTATATTGGTAATGATTTTTTTATTAAGCTCCTAATTTATCATGCAAAGACATGTAATTTATAAGAAGGAAAGAAAGGAACAATATAACATTATTAAATATTTAATATTTTTCGTCAAAGATTTTATGTCAAAAGTAGCTTAAGACTATTTACTATGTTAATATTTTATCATCCAAGTAGCTTAAAACAATTAATTATTTAATGTTTAATCAGTATGATTCATTCTCCACTAAATATTAAATATCATTTACATGTATCTTTTTTATTCCTTGTTTTCATTGTGCTTTGGCCAAAGTCCTCATTTATTGATGGCTTCCGTTTCTCAAAGGGCCCATTTTTTATGCCTATGTTTCACAAACCACTAAACGACAGAAAAGTGCCATATTTTTATTTGTTCATAAATTCATAAAGTGTTTAGAAATAAGCTCCTCATATAGTGTTTGTTCATAAAGTGTTGGAATGACAATATATAAAAGACATAACATCAAACATACACATACTATTTTCAAAACATAACCTAGAGAGAGAATGAGAGAATTATAAGTAAGTAGAAGGTTAGGGTGTTTCTTTTATCGTTTAAATTTTTTTTTTTTTACAGTATTCTTATGGTCAGGCTGACCTAACCCGTTTAGAAACATAAATTAAAATTTAAAATAAAATTTTTAAAATTTATTTTAAAATAATAATTTTAAAGGAAAAGAGACTTCATCTTACCAACTCAATTATAATAAAATATATTATGTAATGTGTTATTATATATTTTTATAATTAAATAAAAAAATTTTATAGTTTTTTTAGATCTAAAATTTTGAAGCTTAAAGCTCTAATCCTAGATTGTTTGACCCTTAGGCCGACCCTGCATATGATTATTATTTTTGAAAATATTATTTTAACTTATGTATGGGTAGAAATTTAAATTCCTATAAATAATTATAAAGTTTGTTTAACTTTAAGTTATAAAAAGTAATAATAATTATGAGTAATAGTAAAAAGTTATATTTGATTCAAGTTATTTTTATGGAAATGTTATATTTTTATGGAAATGTTATATTCCTACCATTTATACATTGGAATAAGAATAGAAAAATTATGTATAAAATAATATTTTTTGAATTTTTTTAGAATAATATTTTAAAATTAGAATCAAATAGTATTGACATATTTAGGGGTGGAAATAGGCTGGGCCGAGCTAGGCTTTGTCAAGCCTAAGCCTGGCCTATCAAAAAAACTGAAGCCTAAGCCTGGTCTGTAGGCTGTCTTAGGCTTATTTTTTAGGCCTGAGTCTGGCCTTTCCGAAGGCCTGGTTAGCCTGTTAGCCTACATAAAAGCCTATTTGTTTTAGGTATATGTAAATAAGCAATTAAAATAATGTTTAAATAGACTAACTTACTAAAAGAACTTATGAGAATGATGTTCATCAGGTGTTTTCATCTTATTTTCACAAGTTCTTCAAGATAACCAAGTTTTATTAATATATTTTAATTCAAAATACAAAACATAACATAATGATAATAAAAAATTATTCATATTTATTTAAATAGGCCGGCCTGAAAGGCTTAAAAGGCTTTTTTTAGGGCCTGAGGCCTAGCCCTTTTAACTAAATAGGCTTATAAAAAAGCCTAGGCCTTTTCTATTTAAAAATAATTTTTGGCCTGGCCTGAGCCTATATAGGCTAGCCTGTAGGCCCCTGTTATCGGCCTGGCCTATTTCCACCCCTAGACATATTTCATAAATATTTTTTATAACCTTCAAACAAACATATCCTTAATAAATAAGTGTGGGAAGACAGACTCAATCGATATGTTGAATATAGGGGTGGTAAAACGGGCCCGGTCTGCGGGGAAGTCCGTTTTATCCGCACTTTTTCGCAGGGCGGGGGAAGGTTTTAGGCCCGCTCCTTTTAGTGTGCCCGCCCCGCCCCGTTTTTTTTTTGCGGGCATGAGCTTTTTCATACAATTTTACTATTTTTAGGCCTAAAAGATTCAATGCCCGCGGGCTTTCCCCGCCCCGTCCTCATTTTTTTGCATGGTGGGACAAAGTTTTAGACCCGCACTCTCTCATATGCCCGCCCCGCCCCGCCCTGTTTTTTCGCGGGCTTTTGCGGGGCGGGCCTAAACGGGGCGGGCATGCCCGTTTGCCACCCCTAGTTGAACATGTCCGTTTTATCTCCATTTTTGTGGAATATCTGAAATTTTTACAATTTTGTTATGCTCTGTTTTTTCTTTTGTTTTGTAGACGTAATTATTAACATAAATTTTTGTAATTTTTAAGTTAAAAATGTGCAGTGTCTACAAGTCTGCTCCACCCAACCTATTTTTTTGCTTTTATCGACGCGAGTGTTAATATAAATTTTTATATTTTTTAGGTTAAAAAGGTGTCGTACCCGTGAACCTGTCCCGCCTCAACTCATTTTTTTTGTCTTTTGCAGACGCGGATAATAATATAAATTTTTACAATTTTTAAATTTAAAAAGTACAGTATCTACGAGTTTGTGCCGCCCTGCTTTTTTTTATTCGAGACAAACCAATGTTTTAGACCCGTACAATATACATTCAACAATGTCCATCCGTCCAGTTTCATTTTTTTTTCTTGGAGTTTCAGTTTCATCTCTTTTTTTATCTTCGAGTTTTTACAAATCAAACTTAATCGAACTGAACATGTACTTTGAAACACAAATTGCATAAATATTGTTCACTTCAATAAATATATAATCATGTGCGATGGAATCAAGTGTAATGCAAGCAAGGACACAAGCAATACTTATCTTGAAACACAAATTGCCATGTACTTTCTTCCCCCTCAACTCAACTCAACTTACCATCTCTTCTCACACACCGTGGCATCCTCGATCCCACTTCCAACGGGTATATTCTATTCCCCAACCCTCAAACCAAATTAACCTCATTTTACCAAAACACCCCCAATCCCTATCCACTTTTCGTTAATTCTCATGACCAATACAGTCACACCCAATAAATACACACGAGAACCCACGTTTGAACCAGGAAAGCCATCCTACATAATTCCCATCGTACCCTTTTATTTACACAAAAACCATAAAAAAGGAAAGGTTATTCCGGTACTTTCGATGTTATCTGAAATCTGAAAAATAATAAAACATTGTACGAAAGACAAAGAACGTGATAGAAGGAGAGAGAGAGAAAGAAGAAGAGAGAGAAAGAGAGAACAAAAGTAGAGAGAGAAAGAACCGTTTGAGATTTTTCGAGACGTTATCGGACTTCAAATCATCAATTCACCGGAATTTGGGAACCACGGTCACGTCCGGAGGCTAGGGTTTTCCTTTTGTTCGTTTTCGATTTGCGAAGTTTCGCGATGGGGTTGCGAAGTTAAACGACGAATTCGTGATTTGAAGTTTCGTTGTTGTTGTTGTTGAGTTGAGGGTTTTGTTTCGGTGGTGATGTTTACGCCGCAGAGACTGTGGCCGGGTCGGTCCATCACGCCGAACAAGAGTGGGGCACGCAGTGGAGCCGGGTCGGGTCTTGATTCGGGGGAGGGTGCTGGTTCGAAAGGGAAAGGTGTTGTTGCTTTTGCTGAAAATGGTGGAAATTTGGATCGTGAGGTTTTGGTTGAGAGGGTTTCTAGTCTCGAGAAAGAGGTTATTTTTTGGATTTTCTTGTTTTTAAATTATTATTTTTTGCATGTTTTGTTTTAAAGTTTTTTTTTTTTTTTCAGTTTTCAGTTACTTGTTCTTTGAGAGTGTTGTGGGTGTGATTTTGAAGTTTTGGGTTAACATTAGGAGAGAGAAATTTAGTACTATTTTTCTTGGATATGTTGTAACTGTCATGGGAAATTTAGTATTTTTGAAATCTGGCTTCATAATTGGTTAATTTGTTATTTAAGTTTTTGTAATTTTTGTAATATTTGACTTGACTGTTATTGAAATTCGGGAAAAGATTTGTTATTTATTTATTTTTTGTTTAGTTTGTTTTTTTTGGTGTTGAAATATGTCGTTTGTGAAGTTGGAGAGGCAGCTTGTTATGATGTTCTAGAACATGGTTTAGAGATGGTTTAAAAATTTAGTATTAAGGAAGAATGGTTTTGTTTTTTGCTTCTAAATCTTTGAAGGTCTTTTCATGGTTTGACTTGGGAGGTTTGGTTGTAAAAAAAGTGAAATTTTGCAGCATTGTGTTATGCTTGTTGGATCTGAGTGTTTTTGAGATGATATATATATTTATTCTAAAATGCCGAACGGCGAAACTTGCACACACTGTTGAGAAGTGGGGAATCTCGGGTTTGAACATGCACCTCTGCATATCAAATATCCTTGTAGCTACCATTTGAATTGTACTTAGGAGACTTTTGAGATGATATTTTAGATGGTGTTGGAGTTTTTAAATTAAATTTCAATTTTGTTTGGAGTAAAACTGAAAGTGTTGATTTGATTTAACTTGGCTCAGTGCTGGACCCCACCTCAGAGCCTAGACACACTTGAAGGGTCTTTCTTTCTATTATGAATTTAAAGAGTGATGGTGGTTTTGGTGTATTTTGTTCATGGATTTTCCTTAATTTCATATATCCGTCCTTAAAGACACATTATTGAGAAGTTATGTGTTTGTTGGTATAACTATCTCAATAAGTTTTTAAATTCTATTCTGATGAAGTCTAAAGTAGAGTACCAGTGTTGTATGCATTGTTGTAGCCGCCCCATCATTAAAACTAGGCGTATACTTCTATGTTTGGTATACCACAATGTTGCTTAGTGGATAACGATAACCGTGCATAATTTATAACTTTAAGTGATGCCGTGTGAAATAGTTTTCATCTCATGAATGAAGTTACCATGTCTGGGTAGAGTTCTTTGTCATTTTTAGTGTTTTTTTAATCATAAAGATAGCACTTTTTTATTTTATTTGAGTTTGTCTTCTGGTTTGACCTGATTATTCTTATTCTGCACCAGCTTTACGAGTACCAATACAATATGGGGCTTCTCTTGATTGAGAAAAAGGAGTGGAACTCTAAGTTTTCTGAGCTAAATCATGATTTAGTGGAAGTCAAGGATGCTTTTGAACGAGAAAAAGCAGCTCATTTATTTGCTCTATCGGAGGCAGAGAAGCGAGAAGAGAATCTGAGGAAGGCCTTTGGTGTTGAGAAAGAGTGTGTGCTTGATGTAAGTTTTTTGATACATGTAATTTTACATATGCATCAAGCTTTTCCTTGGCAAACTTTATTTATTGGATAATCTGGATCTGAACTGTTGATACTATTCTTATCATAACATTGAGGTTTGATTATTGCTAATATTTGTAAACTTGTGTTTCAAAAGCTTGAGAAGGCGCTGCGAGAAATGAGGTCAGAGCATGCAAATATTAGATTTGCAGCAGACTCAAAGCTAGCTGAAGCAAATGCTTTAATAGCTAGTGTTGAAGAGAAATCTTTAGAAGTAGAAGCCAAGTTACGCTCTGCCGATGCCAAACTCGCCGAAATTAGCCGGAAGAGTTCAGAAATTGATAGGAAAACACATGAGTTGGAGGCTCAGGAATCTGCACTTAGAAGGGAACGTTTGTCCTTCATTGCAGAGTACACTCTAATACTATTATCTTTCAGTTTTGAACATACTGTTGATTTCCTCTTTTTATTCTGCATTCTTGAATCTAATTTATTTTGATTGTTGAAATAGGCAAGAATCACATGAGAGTACTTTATCTAAGCAACGAGAGGACTTGCGAGAGTGGGAGAAGAAACTGCAGGATGGAGAAGAGAGGCTGTCCAAGGGTCAAAGAATTCTCAATGAAAGAGAGCAGAGGGCTAATGAGGTTGATAGAATATGCAGGCAGAAAGAGAAGGACCTTGAAGAGGCACAAAAGAACATCGATGCGGCATATGAAACGCTGAGAAGCAAAGAAGATGATGCAAACAGCAGACTGGCAACTATAACTCTGAATGAAAAGGTAAATTTTAACTATAATGTGAATTTGATTAGCTATATTTTTGTTTGTTCTTATTCTGACACATGATTTTAACGTCTATATCCTATATTGCAGGAATGTGATTCTATGAGAACGAACCTGGATCTCAAAGAGAAGGAGTTAACTGCATGGGAGGAAAAGCTCAACGCCAGGGAAAAAGTATGTTCTTGAACCTGCTGATCATTTTCTGATAATAATTTTATGGGAAATTTTGGAGATCAACAGGCAACGATTGAATCGGTGTTAATTGCTGAATTTTATTCATTTAGTATATTACTGTTTTCAACTCCTCCAAAAGTATTAATTTGCCAGTTCAATAATAAAATCAATGTTATATGAACATCAATATTTATTATCATTCGTTTGCTAAATTTCAGCCTGGTTTCATTGTAGGTTGAGATTCAGAAGCTTGTTGATGAACACACTGCTATTCTTGAAGTGAAGAAGCAAGAGTTTGAGGTGGAATTGGATGAAAAAAGAACGTCATTTGAAGATGGATTAAGGAATAGATTGATAGAAGTGGAAAAGAAAGAAGGTGAAGTCAATCACATGGAGGAGAAGATTGCTAAACGGGAGCAAGCCTTGGAAAAGAAAGCAGAGAAGCTAAAGGAGAAAGAGAAAGAATATGAAGTGAAAGTCAAAGCTTTGAAGGAACGGGAGAAGTCTATTAAGTCTGAAGAAAAAGACTTAGGGAAGGAGAGGGGTGAAATAGAAAGTGAGAGAGAAGAGTTGCTCAGTCTCAAGGCTGAAGTTGAGAAATTAAGGGCCAACAATGAAGAAGAATTGCTGAAAATTAAAGAAGAGACTAATCGTCTTCTAGTGACTGAGGAGGAGAGGTCGGAATATATACGTTTGCAGTCGCAACTGAAGCATGAAATTGATCAGTATAGGCTTCAGAAAGAACTACTGATGAAGGAAGCTGATGACTTAAGGCAGCAAAAAGAGACTTTCGAAAGAGAATGGGACGAGCTTGATCTGAAAAGAGCAGATGTGGAGAAAGAGCTGAAAAATGTGCTTCAACAGAAGGAAGAAATTTTAAAACTACAACAAAATGAAGAAGAGAAGTTAAGGAAGGAGAAGCAGGCCACAGAAGACTATCTACAAAGGGAGTTGGAAGATCTTAAGTTGGCTAAGGAGTCATTTGCTGCTGAAATGGAGTTGGAAAAGTCAAGCCTAGCTGAAAAAGCTCAAAATGAGAAAAACCAATTGCTTCTGGATTTTGAGATGCGAAGAAAAGAACTTGAAGCTGATATGCAGAATCAGTTAGAGCAGAAGGAAAAAGACTTGATTGAAACGAAAAAGTTATTCGAGGAGACGAGAGAGAGTGAGTTAAACAATATCAATTTCTTGAGAGAAGTGGCTAATAGAGAAATGGAGGAAATGAAACATCAAAGAAGTAAATTAGAGAAGGAGAAACAGGAGGCCGATGAGAATAGAAAACATGTTGAACGGCAAAGGATAGAAATGCAGGAGGACATAGATGTACTCGTTGACCTCAACAAGAAGCTGAAAAATCAGCGGGAACAATTTATTGTGGAGAGACGTCGCTTTATTGATGTTGTTGAGAAACTTCAGAGTTGCCAAAACTGTGGGGAAACGATATCTGAATTTGTGCTGTCTAATTTACATTCTTCCGCTGACATTGAAAATTTAGAGGTGCCTTCACTTCCTAAGTTGCTTGGTGATATTACACAGGGTGGTTCTGATGTAAATCTGGATTCATCTAGGCAAAATACTGGAGCATCCCCTGCAGCTGATACAAGGTCCCCTGTTCCTGGGGGAACTGTCTCTTGGCTACGTAAATGCACCTCTAAGATTTTCAAAATCTCCCCTATCAGAAAGATTGATTCTGATGTTGATAGTTTAAGGGATGTGAATGCTTTGCCTATTGATACAACTAATGAAGATGATTCACCAGCGAAAATTCCTGACACTGAAAATGAAGCAGAGGTGTCTTTTGCAATTGCAAATGATTCTTTTGATGCTACACGGGTACAATCTGGCAATGATATCACAGATGTAGAGGTTGAAGCTGACCATGATCCTCTTATTGACGACAGTCAGGGCAACAATGACACTAAAGCACCAGACAACAATGACACGGAGGCACCAGATGATTTACAGCCTCCTGAATCAAAGGTTGAGCAGGAGAAACCTCGCAGGGGAAGGGGAAAGGGCAGAGTAGTAAGGCGTACACAAACTGTAAAAGCTGTTATCAGAGAGGCTGAAGCTATTCTTGGGGAATCGAAAGCTGCTGAGGCAGTACCTGGGGAATCTGTGGATGATCGTGAGACTGGGTTTCCAAATGGAAATGCTGAGGATTCTGCCAACATGGATTCTGAAAGTCAAAAACCAACTGAAAAAAGAACAACGGCAAATTTGCGGAAGCGAAACCGGGTTCAAACAACATCTCAAATTACTGCTAGTGCGAGTGAAGGACATTCTGACATACCAGGACAACGCAAAAGGACTCGACAGAAGGTTGCTCCTCCTCCTGCACCAACTGCTGGAGGAACAAGATATAATTTGAGGCGACCCAAAACGTGAGTGTACCTGTAATTTTCATTTTATTAATGCATGTGATGCGATGATTGGCAATGTTTTTCCCACTTACATAGTAAGGTGTGCATTGATTTTTTCAGCGGAGCCACAACTTCATCTGTTGGTGGCGGCAAAGAAAGTGAGGGAGAGGTTGGTCGTGCAAAAGCTGCAGAAGCTTCTCATTCACACTCTGTCGGTATTACCAAAGAAATTGTTGGCAGCATAGATCTTGATCAGGTAAGCTTGAGTTTGGGTTTGATATTAAGATTATGATTATGATGTTAACGAGTTTTGGATGCCAAGCTAAGTGCTTACTTCTTACAGTCTCAGAAAGTAGTGGAGACGCAAGATGATTATGACAATACCACAAGGACTATTGCAAGCAACATGGCTCTGAGTGAGGAGGTGAACGGAACAGCAGATGACGCGGAGGATCATGATGCTGAGTACAGGAGTGTATCCCATGGAGTTGACGATGACGAGGAGAATGAGAATGAGAACGATGAAGATTATCAACACCCTGGTGAAACATCAGTAGGGAAGAAGCTATGGAAATTTTTTACCACATAACACTAGACCAGCATTGGTTTGTGTCTTGACCTCATCAACTTTAGAGATGATGTCAGAAGTGAAATTGTATTAACAATTGGAATTAGATCTCCAAGTTATATATAACCATGGAGAGAGGTACTTAGGAAGGGTGATTGAATTTCTTTAGCATTTTCATTTTCTGTTTCTTTGGTGGATATTTGGAGAACTTTTTGGGTATTTGTTGATAATTTTAGGCATTTGATAGTGTAGCTCCTAGTTTAGAGATTGGAATTTTAGCCACTCCCATTTGGAAATTGATTGTATCCAAATGTATGTATTTTGTTTCCTAGAATGTGATAGTTTGAATTTAATGAGGGTGCTATATCAGTATCCCTTTGTGTGAACTTGGGGCAACATTTTGTGTTTTAATACTTGAGTCCATTTCCATTTGTTTTATATCACTTGCAAGTTATAATTGACACACCAATTTTTTGAAGTTTCTTTTATATATATATATATATATATATATATATATATATATATATATATATATATATATATATATATATATATATATATATATATATATATATATATATATATATATATATATATATATATATATATAAATATAAAATAATATTTAAATCTGACGTTTTATTTTCTAAAGATTGTTAGAAGTTCCACTCTTTAATTAAGAGAAATGATAAGTTTACACTGTTTTCTAATTTTATACCACAATGCACCAGTTTTAATTTTTTAATAATTTATCTTTACTTTGAATTGTGTGCATGAACGGTTTGTTTTGTTAAAGTTTGGTTTGTTTTGTTAAAGTTTACGCTGTAATCTACGGTGTAAGAGAAATGGGTGTAAAGATAGCATGGCTCTTTAATTAAATATGGAATACTCTTTGAAATTCACATTTCTTTTGATTTAGAAAAGAGTCATGGCTCTTTAATTAAATATGGAATACTCTTTGAAATTCACATTTCTTTTGATTTAGAAAAGAGTCAAAATTGACAGTTAAGTACTTGAAAAAAAGTATTTGATTTTTTCCCAAATTTTTGAGAATCTCTTAGGCACCATGTGTGCTTTCAATAATGTCCTTGGTGTTTCTGTATATGTATCTCCTGAAGCATTTTTTTACATTTGCGTGAAAACGTCCGTAGATGCACATACGGAACACGTTGTAGGTACATCTACAAAATAAACCCATAACCAGTAAACCAGAAAAACAACATTTGTAACGAGAAAAACAACCTTCATTGATTAAAATTGGCATTACATTGATAATTTCAGCAGAAAATTAAATATTACTTCTAAGAAATTACAACAGTCAAAATAACTTCATCTGATTTATGCATCATTTGAATGGAATCAATGTCATTTTCCACTTCATCCCACCAATATTCCGTTTTTTCGGTCTCAAGTGAGGTCTTTGTTCTAAGCCTCTAAATCCCTCTGATGACTTCGCCAGGTTTGTACTCCCCCGCTAAACAAGACATCAGAGACCTTTTTAGTTTATCTAAGGAATGAATGTGCCAAAATTTCATCTGCATCAGGTGTTTGAGAGGAGAGAAAACAACATGCCCATCCCTTTTGAAAATAATTTGTTCAGGAGCGGGTCGCTTGGATGATGACCGCATCCATGATGATGGCCTATGGGATGCCATAAACACGAATATATAGAGAAGTTTTTGTGTTTGTGTGTAATACAACACACCAGAAACCCCAACTTTATAGAAACTTTGGTGAATATGGACCACACATTCTCTGTCATAGAACGCTCCGTAGGTATATCCACGGAAGGATCTTAGATATTTTGCTTCCGTAGATGTACCTACGAAAAAAACCCATAATTTTCAAAATTAGAGCCTTCTGTAGATACATCTACGAAAGTTTCCCTGTTATTTTTTTAACAAACCAGAATAATATAGCAGTAGCATTAGAAGGAAAAACACATAAACACATAAATTAATACTTGACAAAAATTTATTATATCAACATGTTATAGAGTGCATACATTATACTTTGAAACTAGAAAATACATCAAAAGAACTGTCGCCACCTAAATCTATTAGTGGTTTCAATTTTGACTTTTCTTTATTCGCATTCTTCTCGATGTTGTTTAATCTTTCGAATTCGTATAAAAAAGATCCGGCCACATCTCGGCATCTTCGGTATGATGAAGCGCCCATTCCGGTGACGTAGGTGGTAGGGGTGTTTGTGATGCGGTTTGAGCGATTTTGACGAAAAAAATTATCCGAACCGCGAGAGAAAAAGTCGTGCGGTTTGGTTCGGTTTGGTTGGCTTTTAGAAGAAAAAACAAACCAATGCGGATTGGTTCGGTTCAGTTGGTTCGGTTTTTACAAATATTTTATTGAGCCATACTTACACATATAGATGACAACATAACTTTGTATTTAGACATTCATACACTATCAAATAACAACAAAACTCGTCATATTTTGACAACAACTTTACATTTAATATGTAAAAATTAAATTAGACAAAAGTGAAATAATAAATATAAAATAATAGCATAAAACAATATAAAAATTATTATAATGAAACAAAAAAAATAGAAGAGACGAGAAATTAGTGAAGATGAAAAAGAAAAAACAAAAGAGTTGAGAGATTAGAGAAGAAGAGGTGCGATAAAAACGAAATTGAAATAGGAAACATTTGCATAAAAATGAGAAGGTGAAAAAGAAAGAATATAAGAGAGTAGAGATTAGAGAAGAAGAGGAAAGATGTATGTGACAAAGAAGGCGCGATAATGCTATTAGAGATTTGAGAAGATCGGGACTTAAATCATATGTGTAAGGACGAGAAAATTGTTTGTAATCATAAGGCTAAGGTATAATAGGTTTAAGTTTGGGTTGGATGTGAGTTAAGTAAAAGTTAGGTTGTAACATGATGCAGTTTGATTCGGTTTGGTTCGATTTACAAAATACAAACCGCAAACCGAACCGTGTGGTTTCGTTAAAAGATGACCCAAAGAAATCCGAACCAAATGCGGTTTTTTGCGGTTTCGGTTTGGTTTGGCTTATTTTGCGGTTATCTATTGGGTTGATTTGGTTTTGAACACCCCTAGTATGTGGTATGGGGCATCCTGGTTTCAAGTAAACTTGCACAAAGTGATTCGATTTTGAAAGTCATCCAATACATATGATGCAAGCATTTGAATTTGTAGGCGGTGCAGAGTGGGAAAAAGGTTTCAGAAAAACCATAACGTGTCAAGTCAATGCACACCATCTCATAGGCGCATGCAATAAGATGTCCCATTTTCGGGAATTTAATCTATTTTGTCACCGGTGCGTAAGGGCCCATCCAAGGCACAAGAGCTTCGAGTTGGAAAAAATACTACAGACACATTCCGTAGATGCACCTAAGAAACGTGTTCATCTTTAACACGTTCCGTAGATGTACCTGCGGAAGCAACATTACATTTTTTTTTCACAGAAATTTGATTGATAATGTGAGCAATGCAACAGATAAAGATGAATGTTTAGCAAAAAAATTTTCTTCTCTTGCTCCCTATGATTTGTTGCACAAAAAAGTTGAAGCTTTAGAGTGAAAAATGATATTGATGGTGTAAGGTTTTATAGGATGGTGATAGCGAGTGTTGAAGAAGAAATGTAACAATTGGGGAGTGATCATGCTCCTTCAAACTATATCAGATACTTATGTAGATACATCTACGGAAAATTCTGGCGCTAAGTTGTTCTGTAGATGTACCTATGGAAAAATCTCTGAACAGAATTAATCTGCAATTTCTTCCAACATAAACTAGTTTAAAATATTTTTGTAAATGTATCAATAAAAAAAAAATTTTTTGACAAAAAAATGCTTTCAGATGTGTATCGACAAAAGCATAATACAAAAGTGAAATTTCGTCTGGTGTTTGAGAGAATAATGGATGTAATGAGATATTCTCAAATAATTTATTATTCCTATTTTAAATTTTGTATGATCTGAACTAAAATATTTTAATATTTAAAAAATATGAACCACTAATCAATCTAATGGTGTATTTTCTCTATGTCTTCATGAGTGAGGGAGAACTCACTTAATTTACCATGTTGTTAGAATAAATATTTCATGAGAAAGGGGATCATGCAACAACAACGTAAAATATTTTTACACTGTCAATCAATTACCACGATGTATTCAAT
This sequence comes from Vicia villosa, assembly GCF_029867415.1. Classification (NCBI taxonomy): domain Eukaryota; kingdom Viridiplantae; phylum Streptophyta; class Magnoliopsida; order Fabales; family Fabaceae; genus Vicia; species Vicia villosa. The sequence continues at coordinate 105,370 of NW_026706235.1, forward strand.
TAAAACATTTTTTATTCAAAAAAAACTTTAATGATATAGCATAATAATGATGATTCTCTATTGGATGACAGTGTAGAGTACCTTTTATCTCATATTTCATTATCATTTAATATAACCATTATCATTTTCTTACCTAATCTAAGAAAATTGAGAAAATTGAAAATAAAATAATGGCTAAATTACCTCTAGGGTCCTTTAAGTTATTTAATTATAACAAGTTAGTCCTTCATGTTTTTTTCGCTACAAGTTGGTGCTTTATGTTAACTAATGTTTGCAACGTTGACCCTATTCACAAAATCCGTTTCAAAAAAGATGAGTTGGCAAAAATGACGCTGATGTGTCACTTAACGTTACTGACATGGAATTTTTTATATTAATTTAGTTAGTTAGAAATTAATTAATACAATTGTTTTAAAAAATTGAAAGGACCATGGGCCCCATAGTCCTGCATTATCTCTCCAACTCATAATTAGATACCATTATGTATTTGTGTCAATTATATAAACACTAAAATCAAGTGTAAAAAAAACGATGTGGGACATCAACAAGAAGGAAACAACACAGCACAAAAACAAACAACATCAACAAGTAGGCATAACTAGATAGCATCTCGTTTTTAGTTGAGCTGATAGTTGAGAGCTGCACCTGGACATAACTATTGTCAAACTATGGATTACCCATCCCTAAAATCCTTATCCTTTGTCATTCTTGCTTTGTATTATTCTGCTGTGTTGTACTCATATTTGATAACTTGGAAATGATGAGTAAGTTGTGCTTTATTTGAGGAAGTGAAATTTCAGTTTCATTTCTTTTGCATCACCATCAAATATATGCTGACAACATTTGTTCTCACCTACTTAGATTCAAGAAACTTCAACAATAAAATAAAAGGGTAGCAAAATGGTCCCTTGAAATAAGATATTCTCACCTACAGCTAGTAATGTTTACGGTATGCAAGATTTGCGTTGTTACAGTGCCTCTTATGCTTCATCCGTTCATGCAGCACAATCACAAACGGGTAACAACAGCGATGTTAAGTTCAAGAAAGGAAAATCGACGAACGGTTCGGCTTCCAAGAGTTAGAGCTTCAGTGATCCTGAGATGCAGAGGAAAAAAAGAGTTGCTAGTTATAAAGTTTATTCGGTTGAAGGTAAACTCAAAGGTTCGATTAGAAAGAGTTTTAAATGGATTAAAGATAGGTGCAACAGAGTTGTTCATGGTTGGTAGTGTAAATTATGATGATGCTTAATTGAATTTAAAATTTGTGAATTGAAATTAAACCTAATTTAGGTGATGAGTTACTATATGAATGGGAACTTCAATTAGGGTGTCTGGTATATTTATATGTATGAATAATTATTTGTTTGCTTTGTTTTTTTTATTGGTAATGTTTATGTTCATTGCTGCAATGTAAACTAGGTAGTAGTGTTTATTTACCCATAAGGATCATTGATTTGGATTGTAATATGGAAGAGAAATTGTGATTCATGTCTTCTTCAATACGTAGTTTATTTATGTGAAGAGTGTAAAGTAATCATCTTTGTTTGTTTTGTTTACAGTAGGTGAATGAAAATATGTTTCTGTGCTGTGTTGTTTCCTTCTTGTTAATGTCCCACATCGTTTTTTTTACACTTTATTTTAGTGTTTATATATTGACACAAATATAACATGTTAACTAATTATGAGTTTGAGAGATAATGCAAGACTATGGGGCCCATGGTCTATTCAATTTTTTAAAATAATTATATTAATTAATTTCTAAATAATTAAATTAATATAAAAAATTCCATGTCAGCAACGTTAAGTGACACATCAGCACCATTGGTGCCAACTCAACTTTTTTGGAATGGATTTTGTGAATAGGGTCGACGTTGCAAACGTTAGTTAACATAAAGGATCAACTTGTAGCAAAAAAAACTTTTTTGGAATGGATTTTGTGAATAGGGTCAACGTTGCAAACGTTAGTTAACATAAAGGATCAACTTGTAGCAAAAAAAACATAAAGGACTAACTTGTTATAATTAAATAACTTAAAGGACTCTAGAGGTAATTTAGCCTAAAATAATTGGTTCTACTTCTAAAAGTGTGCAAATGAACCTGTAACTGATCCTAAAATTGAAGGGATCCTTTTTGGAAAAGCCCTAATAAACTGACCCGAACCCTTCAAGTAAAGAAGCCATAAAACCATTCCTTGTTCTTCCATCCTAGTTTGCAAAAGCCATTTCTAAAACCTATAGAGAGAAATCAGAGTTTCAAACAATTTGCTTCAACCTTCAAGATTGATTTTAAACTAAAAATCTGGTTTTGAACCAGATCCAAACCGGTTTGAAACTAATTATAATACCGAACCGGTTATCGCACAAAACGGCCTTGTTTTATAAACCTGAACCAGGAAGCGGTTTAGTTCTTATGGTTCAGTGAACCATACACAACCATTTAGTTCCTCTGCCTTACTGTATCGCCGTCGCAATCCGTCTCCATCATCCACCGCTGCGACGCTGATTTGTGCCACCGTGGGCAACAGAGGTAAAAATATTTCCGTGTTCGTTTTTTGTTTATCTGTTTTCTTTGGATCGTGATTTTTGCATCAAAATCTATGGTTTTGTTAGTATATTCAAAATCTACCTGTTAAGAAACATGTTAATAATTTGAGAACAAGCTCTACGCTCATTTCAGTTAATTAGCTTGTGCAAGGTTTAAAAAACGTCGCGTTGCGGTCGCGTAAATGCTTTCACGATTCTGATTTGTACATATACACTGATTACGGTCGTCGCAGTGTGAAATAACACAATTTATTCTTTAATATAAAAACCGTGAATAATTGTATCGAATAGGTATCGGCATTGCCGATTCCGTTTTTAGTTCCCGTTTTCGTGGCCGCGGACAGTTTTTTAAAACCTTCGAGTTTGTGGAGCTTGTGTTAATCATTATATGATTTTGATATATGGATAATATGGTTGCTTTATGTTGATTGTGATGAATGTGAAACTTTCTTTACCTTGCTTGCGTTTTTAGGTATTATTTGCTTTAATTTGTAGCAAAATCTAATTAGTTTATTACTACTGCTAAATAGAGCTTAACTTGTATTTCATGGTGCCAAATTGATTTTGATAAAATTTATAAGATAGAGTAATTTATGTATAATTAGGTTTACGTAAAAATAAGTTGAACAATAAATTTAAGCATAAATAGTAATTGTAAGAACAAAAGCTTCATGTTAAAATCATTTGTTGAAGCAAAATCAATTCTTCTCAAGAGCAACATGAGATGTCCAAATCAATTCTATAACTCTAGAATCAATTTTAGCCTCTATAATAGTGGAACAGATCATACACTTAGTATGAGAGTTTACATAAAACAGTTATACACTATGAAGCACGGACACAGACACGGACACTAGACACGACATCGACATTGACACGTCAACATCGGTAATAATTTGAAAAAATGAATAAATTGATTGTAAGCACAAGTGTCGGTGACACGGACACGCCTTCTTTCCTACGTTTATGTTTTCAATGTTTCATATTTTCATTGTTTTCTATTCAAATATCGCTTTACTCTCGTGAATACGATTCTCTGTCACAAGCCTCAATGTACTCATTTTTCTCATGTCCTTGTTTTTCAGTGCTCATTCAACATATGTTTCAAGATATGAATTTGTTGTCTTTTTTATGGTTGGTTTCCCGTATAAATAGAACGATTTTTTTAAAATCAAAACAGTCGATTTTTGTGTTTATTTAGGTGTTGGATTTCAGACTACTGATAATTCTTTGAAATAGCCGAATATGTTAGCAGAAAGAAGATAGAGTGGAAGTAAGAAATTCCAATTAGTCTAAATGCTGAATGGTGATAGTTTCCATTTAGCTGAAGGGGTAGAAACCATGATTTATCATCCCTTTAAGATTCCTCAAAATTTACTTCACAATTGTCCAGTGCTCAAATGAGAAACTGAGACATAAATTGACACACCTTGTTCACACTAACTAATTTTAGTTTGGTAACTTTTACGCTTATCAAAGCCCCAACATTTGACCCATACTACTACAAGGATGAACCATCCATATAGTTACTGCCAGCTTTTTTTTAAACCATCCATAGGTGTAGAACTCGAAACACCTCCATGTTTATTTACGTAGTAGTGATTGTCAAATATTACTCCTTGACATATGATTTTAAATGTGCTTGTTGCATATTTGATGAATTAGTCTTAGTGTTACATGTTAGTATTCATTCTTCTTGATGATAGTACAAACTACAAACTTGATCTCATCTGCTATGGCTGCTGTTTTAGTTTTGGAGTAATTTGAAGTTCTCGCGGAATGATTATTTCATTTTCTATTGATTTTGGAATAGTTTTTTTTTTTGTTTGATTCGATTGTTCTTTTCCTTGTTTATGTGAACCATTGTTAGAAAATACACTGGAACTTTTTATTTTGAGAAGATCTAATGTGGTCTGTGTAGACTTAAATTCGTTACTGGATATTTTTCGTTCGTTTTAAATGCAGACTTTTTCTTTCGTAACATGTTTGGCTGAATCATCCTTTAACTTTCTACAGGTCAATACTGAGCTTTCTCAAAAGTATTTCTTTATCAAAAATCCAAATATTATTCAACCTCCTTCATATTACTGGAAACTGCTGTGTCAAAGTTTTTTTACCCGATGTTATTCAACTTGGAAAAATCTGCAGCCAAAACAATTAGAAAGTTGCTCAAGCCTTTTGAAGTATCAATCCTGCCCTATAGCTACAAGATCCCCGGTCTTCCTTTCTCACAAATTCAGAGGTATAGTTATGTGAATGTGTATATGAAATGGAAAAAGGATTCATACTACGAATCAATTGAGCACATTCACCACTCAATTCAGCTCAAGCCCGTAATTGCCTTGAAAAACTGCATTACCCAGGATCCTAATGGGTGCATCCCTATCTCTGCCGTATCTAAGAGGGGATTACAGTTAGATGTGCCAATGAAGGTTGCAAGATTTATGAGACAATATCCATCCATTTTTGAAGAGTTTACAGGTCCTGAGCATAATCATCCTTGGTTTAGGTTGACACTTGAAGCTGCTGAGATTGACAGGGATGAGAAAAGAGTATACGAAGAAAGCAGGGAAGAATTACGATCCCGGTTGAGGAAGATGATTTTGATGACCAAAGAGAATGTTCTACCTTTACAGATAATTCAAGGGATGCAATGGTATTTGGGGTTGCCTAATGATTTTTTGCAGCATCCAGAACAAAATCTTGACGAATCTTTCAGATTCGTAGAGATGGAAGATGGACTGAAGGGGTTGGCTATTGAAAACAGAGAGAAGGTTTATTCTATAATGGAGAAGAATGCCATGAAAAGAGCCACTGATGTAATTGAATTTCCTTTTTTTCCATCAAAGGCTTTAAGAATGAAAAGCAAGATTGAAAACTGGCTAAATGAATTTCAGAAGCTACCATATATTTCACCCTATGAAGATTTCTCGAATTTGGATCCAACCAGTGACATAGCAGAGAAAAGACTTATTGGAGTTCTTCACGAACTGCTTTCCCTATTTATCGATCATTCAGCCGAAAGAAGAAAGCTCCTTTGCCTCAAGAAGTATTTCGGCTTTCCACAGAAAGTGCACAGGGCATTCGAGCGGCATCCTCATATGTTTTACAAGTCATTCAGGAATAAAACATGTACTGTGATTCTTAAGGAAGCTTACTGCAATGAATCTGCTATCGAGAAGCATCCTTTGTTGAGCGTGAGGAAGAAATACATCATGTTGATGAAGGAATCAGAAGTGATTTTGAGGAACAGGAGGATGGAAAATCGACTTTCTAGTTTTAGTGAAAAACTCGCATTAGGGTCAAATGATCTGGATCTAGGGGGACATGAGATTCCTGGTTTTTCATTGAAGTAGGTTTCTATAAATTCTTTGTAAAATAAGAAAGAAAACTTCAAAAATTGATTTATCAAAAAGGCGTAGATGAGAGGAGTAGGAAGCATGAGTAGAAAGGGCCTATATGCACTAAGACACTATGTAATCACTCACACTTGGGAAGGAAAACATGTGTAGTGTCCACGGATCTTTTCCAATCCAAACCGATTTAAATAAAAACTACACACTTATCTAAAATAGTCGAAAAGAAAATAAATTGAATATGTTTGGATGTTATTTTGCAAAAACTCAGAATGAGTTTTAGATTAAATTTTTAAAATTGACTATATTTGTGTAATCTTCTAACCTTCTAACTCGGTTTACGTTCATGCATATTCAACAACTATATTTGTGTAATCATCAAGTATTATTATTCAGACAAGTCAATGTTAAAAACCATAACTAAGTGACATGGTTAGAATTCCAACAGTCATAAAGTAGTATTAATAATCTCCCTTGTTCAATTGATCTAAAGAAAAGAAAAAAAAACATTGGCCTTATTAGAGTATTCCAACGAACGTATATCAAACTAAGCATGAATATTTCAAAAGGAAGCATAAGAATCTGGTTTTTTTGGAAGTAGAAATAATTGTTTACTTTATACAAGTTCAATATTAAAATGTCGACAGACATTAAAACTCACTACTTTTTTATTGTAGGGTACCGTTCTAAACTTGGACAGTTGGAGATGGTGACTTGTGGAGGGGAAGATCCACAATGTATACTCCCTTTACATACAATCTTCAATTGTGGTAAATAATCCAACATCAATGTTTCCAACTTGGGAAGTGTGATGTGGTAAATGTCGTCGCTCACCGCAAATATCTCTTTCATTGAATTGCAACACCTTACTGAAATCACCTCCAGATTTTGAAGTTGTTGAACTAACTTTGGTGTAATTAACTTGTCTATCAAATGGCACTCAAAAATATAAATTTTTTTTAGACAGGAGAATATGCCACCCAATGACCAAGATTGTCTCGCGATGACGGTTAACCTTTCCAAACTTTCAAGTTCCAAAATTTCAAGGTTGTGAATCTTGGTGCAAAAGGAACAAGAATCAGATAAACAAAACAACCTCTCTAGCTTTTTGCAATTATAAGTTCCAATTCTCTTCAAAGAACAAGTAATGTTACATGAGAGAGCATCACATAAGCAAACCCAATGATCATTTTTATCTATATTCAGACATGTAAGATCTTTAGGTAGTATGTGGGAGAAATGATCACAGTCTCTAAATAATATAGTCATAATTTCAGGATCACTTGGATCAAATGCTTTCAAATAAACAGGATTCTCCAAAACACCTCTTGATTCACCATATACATTTCCTAATATGAGATGATATGCTTTGAGCCGAGATCGCGTGCCAAGATATTTCTCCAAGTACCGGTTGTAATGCTTGCAGTTAAAAGCACCTCCAAAACATTCCAACACAGTCATTCTTTGAATATCTTCGATAGTAATCATTGCACGAGTACCTTGGAGATCAAGGTATTGCATTTTGGTCAAATTCAAAGAGCCTAATTCGAAGTTCAAACTCTCGTTGAAGGATAGATCAAGCCATTTCAAATTCAGTAGCTTATCCAAACCTTGTGGTAGTTCTTCAATGGAACAATCTGAAAGGACCAATCTTGACAATGCCTTCAATTCTTCTAACGGCGGCACATGTTTAAGTAAATTACATTCTATTAGAACTAAAGAAACAAGAGACATCATCTTACTAATAGAATTTGGTAAACATTCTAGTCTTTTACTATATGACAGATCGAGTATTGTTAAATTATTCATACATTTGAAAAAACTCTCTGGAACATGTTGAACGGCCAATTGATTTATAATCAAGGTGGACAACCTCGGACAATAAGGTGACATGCCCTCTGGAATTTCTTCTGTATCATCACCAGCCCATATATGAACAAACTCTAAATCAGCTGCCCATTCATGCGTGATGTTTGTCTTTGTCAATTCGTTCTCGAATTTCACCATAGCATTTCTCTTACTTTCTTTCAAAATATAACATGCCGTGTCTATCAGCAAGCGATAATTAAATCCAAATGAATCATCAAAACTACTCATCAAACTGTGGGATCTGAGCTTATCTAATATGGTATTCCCTTCATCGAGTATTTCTTCCAAACAACTATTGCCATTTATAAGTCCATTGTCAACAAGTTTCATAATCATTTCTTCTCTGCCATATTCTTCATAACTAGATAGTAGTGCACAATACAAAAAACAGTCTCGCAGGTCTTTCTCTGTCAAATTATCATAACTACGTTTTAATACCTTGAAAACTTCTTCTATCACCTCTTGTCCCATTTCCAAGTTGTTAAGTTTATTCAATGAATGTTTCCATTGATTAATGTCGTCAATTCCTTTCATGGTCCTAGCCATCACACTGATTCCAAGCGGCAAACCCTCAAACCGATCTACAATATCTCTTGCAATATTTTCAATTTCAGGAGAAAGTGTAGCAGGTGTTCCGTAGTGTCCAAGTTTTACATTAAATAACTCCCAACCTTCGTCTACATCGTAGAGAGGTATCACTTTTATCATATGATTTGGCAAGCAATCCATCTGTTGACACACGTGTTTCAAACGCGTTGTGAGAATCACTTTAATTCCATTCACTTTTGTATGAACTCCCACCTTTTCCAAATCAATGTATCTCCAGACGTCATCCAAAATAATAACGGAATTTACCTTTGTCTCTAATATGCTTGACAAGTTGTTTGCTCTAATTCTCTCATCGTCTTCATCTATCTTCATGCCTATTCGTTTTGCAATATCGTATTGCAGTTTGAGACGCTGAAATCGGGTGAAACAGTGATCCAAAACACATCTTTGAAAGTTCCTTTCTTTTTTATTTCATTCTCCACAAGAGTTGCAAGTAAAGTTTTTCCCACTCCTCCCATTCCATATATACCGATAACAAAAACTCGATCATCCTCAACAAGTTTAATCACTTTCTTGATATTAAAATCTAATGCTTTCCCAACAAATTCAGTCGACAAAGTCAGAGGTTTTTCTCCCTTGTGTCGTTTGATATCTTCGAACAACTCATTCATGTCATCTAAGTTATTAATACCATCCGCCCTTTCTTTCATTTCATATGATTCTTTTATCCATACATCAACTTCTGGCTTCCGCTTTTTGTCACGGGACTCCAACCATTGAGTTTGTTTCGCAATATCATTTTCCTCGCATTCCAGATCAATAACCATTTTCTTTAAGTAATCAATCTTACTTTCAAAGACTTTTATCACGGCTGCTCGAGTTCAAACCTGTTTCATTGTTTTTGCAATGTTACATAAAATTTAATCATATAAGTGTTTAAATTATTGGACTAGTCAAAACAAAAATCAATTATAATCCGTTAACTGCTTCTCATATTTACCTTGAACTTGTTGCGGATTACTTGAAGAGGATTCAATATTGTTGTGAACTTCTTCATTAGCATGATAATCGGAGCATCGCATAATGTTTCCTGCTTCGCCATCCAGCCCCAGGTGTGCTTTAATTCTTGAAGCTCCACCCTCGAAACAAAGATTACAATAGTTGCATTTCCATAAACGACCACTTAATACTCTTGTAACGTGGATATCCAACATTTCGTGTCTCTTCTTATTCATGATCATTACTTTTCCTAAACACAGATCAAATGCAAGATTCAAATAACTGTATAAGCATATAATATATATTAACCAAAGATTAAAATAAATAGTGTGTTACTGCGACAACGGCCGCGACAAAACTGTATCAGACTGTGCTATACAGATATTGTTATTCACTATTTTTGTGTTAAAAAACAAATTAAGATTAATTCCGTGAGCAATCAGTATCGCCACATTTCTACCGCCCAAAATCACAAATTTATTTAGGGTTTTTTCTTCACCCACCTCCTTATGGGGGTCACCCCAGTGAAAACCCAAAACTGCCCCTGCTTCGGAGATGCATCTCCGAAATTATTTTTTTTTTGAATTTTTTTTGACTTCGGAAATGCATCTCCGAAAACACCAAAAAAGTGGTGTTTTCGGAGATGTATTTCCGAAGTCAAAAAAATTCAAAAACCGTGCATATTTTCGGAAGTTCATTTCCGAAAATATTGCTGCATATACAAATTTCCCTCCTTCACTATTTCATCATTTTTCTCCAAAACTTCCCCAAACCCTCTCCAAAACCCAATCAATCTCCATCCATTTTTCGTCCTAAAATCAAGTTTCAAACCGTTGATCACGTTAAAGGGAGCATAGAAAGCTACAATTTCAGGTAAACATCTCTCATTTCATCCCCTATTTCACTACATTGATTCAACAAATTTATGCTGAAACTGATATGGTTCGGAAGTTCATTTCCGAAATATATTACCTAACAAATTTCGGAAATGAACTTCCGAAATATGCCCTGGCAGTTAAAAAAAAACTGTTTTGGCCAACTTTTGCTAATTTTTTCATTTGTTAGGTATGGTGCATCCGGACAACAATGTGCAAGACAATGACACAGTAGTTCCGGCAATTGTCAACGTTAATAACGATCCGGTTATCGACGTTAATCCTATGATCAATGCGGTTGATGTTCGGCAAGAATTTACAAATGATCGGAGCTTCGGTAGTCGCGAACAATTGATTGAGTGGGTTCGGAACGAAGCTAGTAAACTTGGATTTGGAATTGTTATTTTAAGGTCGGACAACGGAAATAGTAGGCGGAAAGCTTTCGTTGTTTTGAATTGCGAACGAGGTGGGAGTTATGTACAATCAAACCGGGTGCTAAAACACGACGACACGGGATCGAGAAAGTGCGGGTGTCCTTTTAAGTTGCGTGCTACTCGGAGGGTTGATGATTTGTGGCGGTTAACCGTAATTTGTGGAATTCATAATCATGCCTTGGATGTCAAGTTACACGGACATCCAATGGCGTGTCATTTGTCCCGCGAAGAGAGGAATGTGATATCAGACTTAACGATAGTCAAAGTGGCGCCTCGCAACATACTTGCCGATTTGAAGCGTAAGAAACCGGATAGCGTTTCAAATATCAAACAAGTTTACAATGAACGACACAATCTCAAGGTTTTGAATATGGGCCCTCGGTCGGAAATGCAACAACTTTTGAAACTACTAGGCGATAACAATTATGTTTCAAGCTTCCGAACCTCCGAGGACAAAGTTACCGTGCGTGATATTTTTTGGACTCATCCCGAAAGTATCAAATTGTTCAACACATTTCCAACCGTTCTAGTCATGGATTCGACGTACAAGACAAACAAATATAGGCTTCCTCTTCTAGAGATAGTCGGTGTGACCTCGACGGACAAGACTTATTCGGCCGGGTTTGTTTTTTTTGAGTGTGAAAAAGAAGAAAACTTTACATGGGCCTTGGGAATTTGCAAGTCTTTGTTAGTTGATCAAGAGGTTATGCCAAACGTCATTGTCACCGACCGGGACAATGCTTTGATGAATGCAGTTGATACCGTCTTCCCGACATCGACCGCGGTTGGGACAAAAGATAGGCCGGATGAAAACGGTAAAGTTATCAAAGCCGGTGTTGTGGTTGAAAGGATAATGTCGGCATGGAGGGAAATTTTGGATGCACACTCCGAAGAGGTGTATACCGAGAAATTGGTACACTTTAGGTGTTTGTGTGGTTCCATTAAGACATTTTGTCATTACGTCGAATCCACCATTCTTGACAAAGTTAGAGAAAAAGTCGTGTGCGCTTGGACAAATCGAGTTAGACATCTTGGTTGCACCACGGCTAACCGAGTTGAATCCGCACATGCGGTCTTTAAGAGGTGGTTGGGTGATAGCAAGGGAGATTTGTGTCGCGGATGGGACACCGTCAACCAAATGCTCCAAAATCAACACAATGAAATTCAAACATCGTTCGGTCGGAGCAAGACGGTTATGGAACACCGGTATAAGGGCCAAATTCTATTCTCCCATTTGATTTACAACATATCCCGGACGGGTTTGAATTTTTTGTTTCATGAAGCGAAGCGGTCGGAGACCACGGGGCCGGATAGTTCTTTATGTGGGTGTACCATTAGAACTACATACGGCCTTCCGTGTGCTTGTATAATTTCAAAAAAGAAGAAGTTGAATTCACCAAATACGCATGGATGAGGTAGCCGACCATTGGAAGAAACTTTGTTTTGATGATTTTGTCCCGCCGAAGGAAAATGACTCCAAAATCACCATCTCCGACGAGTTGGAAGTGATAATGGAGAAGTTTGCTAAAGCGGATGACACCACCAAAATGCACATAAAAGAGCAATTGCGAAAAATCGCATTTCCAGAGACCACCGACTTGAAACCGCCATCTCAACCGGTTAAGACGAAAGGTGCACCGAAAAAGTCCAAAATTACACAAGATGACACGTCAACAAAACGATCTCCTTCCTATTTTGAACATGTTGATGCATCGTTCCCGGATTCACCGACACCGAAGTCCAAGTGTAGTGGTAACAAAGGAGCCCGTATTTCGAAGCCACCTCGCACACCGCCGATCAAAAAATCACCGATTGTCTACATTGATGAGATGCCACTTTTTATGCACAAATATATCGATAACATCGTTGATGTTGGAGGCGACGACAATTGTGGATATCGGGCCGTTGCGGGTTTGCTCGGTAAAGGGGAAAATAATCACACTTTACTCCGACGGGAACTCATTGCGGAGTTGACTTCGTATCGGGACATCTACGGCCGACTATATGAAAATCAAGAAAAGTTTGCGAAAATTCATGATGCACTTGTTCCATCACTTACCGGTATTGCTCCGGTTTCGAAGTGGATTGTAAGTATAAGAGTGCACCTAAGAGGGGGGGTGAATTAGGTTTTCAAAAATTTAATCGGTTTTATGAGAATATTTCTAATACTTTTTGGTTAAGTGTTTGAAGGTTTTTGTAAGGTTCTTTTCTTTTCTTTGGTAATGGTGATAAAAGCTATAAAGTGCGGAAAAGTAAAGGACGCAACGATATATACTTGTTCCCCTCACAATCCGAGAGTACTCCAGTCCCCTTTCAAACACGAAAGAGATTTCACTATAGTTAGAATTATTGTACAAGCCTATGCCTACTATCTAACCTATAGGGTGATCAAAGGTTCTTAACACCTTTAAGATCAAATCAATACTAATGTGAGTGAAGAACAATCCTCTTCAAACACAACACTTACTTCCAACAATCCTGGATAGTAAGGAGATAATACTTTTGAATTTATACAAGAGATTTAGATGAAATTTGTATAGCACTATCAATCTTGGATTGATCTTCTTCTTCAAATAAACAATTCTAACAATGAATATAAATGTTCACAATGTATGCATGAAACTTTGAATAGATTTCTCAATGAAAATGTGTATGGAAAGTTTCACTTGAAAATGAGAATTTATGAACACTTAAGAATATTGAAAGATGAAGAATATGGTTTATGAATTGTTAATGAAGAAGGTGATTTTTGAATATGAAAGATGTGTAATATATAGTGTGTAAAACACCTCTTCAAAAGGTTATTTTTCCATGAAGCAATGCAATGTTTAAAAGATATAAAGACAATTTCGTTTGAGTGTAAAATGCAATGGAAAAACACACTGGTTCAGTAGGAACCGGTTCCTGCCTGGGACAACCCGGTTCCTGCTGAACGTTACAGCAGAAAATTTGAATTTTGAACGTGGGAACCGGTTCATGCATAGGGACAACCCGGTTCCCCATAGTAAACCACAGATTGCTGAAATTTGAGAATGCTGGGAACCGGTTCCCCCATAGGGACAATCCGGTTCCTAAAAACTTTATTTTGAATTTTAACTATGAAAAAGGTTTTAAATGAACTCTTTGATATATGAGACTTGTTCATGATTATGATATGCATGAGAGTATATTTTGTGAACAATTATATGTCAAAGTGAGTATTGTTTATACCTTTGCCATTTATTGCTTGATTCTTGAATCTTTATTATTTCTTCAAGACTTTGAAATTGTGTGTTCTTTGCTTAAGACTTGAGATTCTTTTTGCACATCCTTTATGAAAGCTTGATGTCCATATTGTCTTCATCAAAACAAACTATGCTTGAGATGCTTTGCAATTACATTCTCCCCCTTTTTGATGATGACAACCAAGACTTGAAAACGTTTTTGAAGAGAGTTGTTTTGTGCTTTTGAAAAAGTGTTTGAATCAATGCAAGGCTCCCCCTATGTTAGAGACTCCCCCTAAATCCATGATTCCTTGATTTATGGTGATGAGTTTCATTTGATAATTTTAACAATGGCCTGCATTTTCTTTGAAACAAAACAACAATAATACAAGCATATCCTTCTCCCCCTTTGTTATTATCAAAAAGGATGGGGAAAAAGAGAAAAAATATATGAAATATAACACAATGTAAAATACCAAAAAGTTAACACACAAATGAAATACTACAAACGATACGAAACGTAGTTTTTTACGGTTACAACATAAAACAGAAATAGTCCTAAACATCACAAACATGAATGGAACATTGTCTAGAACATAAATAAAAACTTAATAATAAAAAGAAAACATGACATAGAATTTAAAGGAAATAAATTAGTCACTTTCATCCATGTGTTCTTCATCATCATCATCATCTTGTTCATCTTCTTCTTCATCACTTCCTTCCTCTCCCTCATAATGAGCTAAGATACGCCTTTGAGTCCGTTGAATTTCCCGCATTTGTCTTCTCATAAGGTTATGCTCATAGTTATTCTCCCTCTTGTTGTTATCAATGGATGTTTGAATAGAACAAAGCTTGGCAAACATCATATCCATTGTGTATCCACCTTCGGGACGTTGAGGATCTTGTGGCACGGCTGGCTCAAAATCAACTTTGTAAACGAATCTACCTTCACGATCCGTAACTATTCCTGTATTTTTAAGAGCAGTAGCGGTGGTGATGGCACACTCTTGTTCATCCATATTTTTCTTTGGTTCTCGTTGGAGGAGAACACCAGCATTCCGAACAATATGTGAGATGGCCCTTGCATAAGGTAAGCCTCCTTTAAGGGAAGCCATAAGCTGCATGTGGCGCATAATTGAAAGCGCCCAATTGACTTCAATACCACGCCTTAGAGCAAGCAATACCATCAACTCGAACTCATTGACCCTGGAATGGTTAGAATTCTTTGGAAATAAAACATAAGCAATGATAAGATGGAGCATCCTATCACTCACCGATAAGCTTGAACCGAACATGTTAAACTTGATAGCAAGCTGTTGGCGAACTGACTCGCGTTGAGTTGGTCGGCACATATCCACAAAAACATCAATCTTACTATACGGTTGCCAATCCTCCGGTATGTTACCTTGAAGGAGTACTAAGCCTTGAGATGGAATTCCTAACACTCTTCCAAATTCCTCAACATCTAAGCATATTTCCTTATTTGAAACTTTTGACAATAATGTGAAATCATCAAATTCATCGGTTACTATCCTAAGATTGTGGTAAAACTCTCTAACCAAATCCGGATAATAATCACCATGGTCAAGCACAAAATTAGCTACCCCTGCATTAGCTAGTCTACCCGGAAAATTGAAGCTGTGATTAGGGAAATCGGGTAGTTTACCGTATTTTGCCGCAAGGAGTTTTCGACTCCGGATGTTGAATGTGAGTCTCCGACTCTTGACCGTTGGTTGAATCTCTTGAGGATCTTCACTTGTCTCTCCCATTTTGTTCTTTCCCTTTGCACTTCTTGAAACTTTGGGTGCCATTGTTGAAAGGAGTTGAAAGTTAGGGTTTGGGATTTTAGGATTTAGTGAGTGGAGAAGGATTTGAGTGAATTTTGTGAAAGAGTGGAGGATTATATAGTGTTTAGAGGTAGTGGGTAATTTAATTTGGAGAGTTATGGAGAGATAATGGAGCTTTGATTGGGGTTTGACTATGGAGGTGGAAGGGTGTTTGGAGAAGATGAAGATGAATGTATGTGAATAATGAAAGTAAATGAGTGTGAATGAGAGTAAAAGAGAATAAATGTGTGGTGTGAAATGGTATAACATATAATTGAACTAAAATAAATAAATAGAAAAATAAAGCAAAACAATAATGACCACACATACCTTCATGTACAGCCAAACAAGATAAGCAAAAATCTGGAAATTGTACGTGGGAACCGGTTCGTCCCTACATGGGAACCGGTTCCTGAGACACAAAGAAAAACACGCCTCTGGAAATTAGTATGGGGAACCGGTTCGTCCCTACATGGGAACCGGTTCCTGGAGTGAAAATTTCCAAAAACTTTAATTTTATGAAATATAAAGCATATATACCATATAAAATTATCAAGTCATAATAAATGAACATTTATAAAGCATTTTTTATCACATAAAATGTTAGAAACATGTACCTTTGATGTATGAGCATATTTTAAACATCACCTTCGTCTAAAATTCCAAGCTCTCGTCGAATTTTGTAAAAAGATTCTTTTGGGAGAGGCTTGGTGAAGATATCCGCAAGTTGATTATGAGTATCTACAAAAGTGACTTCAACATCTCCTTTAAGCACATGATCGCGAAGAAAATGATGTCGAATGTCTATGTGTTTGGTTCTTGAATGCATGACTGGATTCTTTGTAGTATTTATAGCACTTGTATTGTCGCATCGAAGAGGAATGCATCCGAGATCAAGTCCGTAGTCACGAAGTTGTTGCTTAAGCCAAAGAATTTGTGCACAACAACTACCCGCTGCTATGTATTCCGCTTCGGCCGTACTAAGAGCAACACATGCTTGCTTTTTACAAGCCCATGATACTAATGCATTTCCAAGAATATGACAAGTACCACTTGTGCTTTTACGATCAGTTTTACATCCTGCATAATCTGCGTCAGAATAGCCAATTAAATTGCAAACACTACCTTTAGGATACCATAAGCCAACATTGGTTGTTCCTTTGAGATACTTCATGATCCTTTTAACCGCCATAAGATGTGATTCCTTTGGATTTGCTTGAAAGCGAGCACAAAGACAAACACTAAACATTATGTCAGGACGGCTTGCCGTCAAATATAATAAAGAACCAATCATACCTCGATATTTAGTAATATCAATTGGAGTACCGGATTCATCTTGATCAACATATGTACCGGAGCCCATTGGAGTATTCATTGCTTTGCAATTATCCATATCAAACTTCTTCAATAGTTCTTTACAATATTTGGATTGATTGATAAAGATTCCATCTTTGAGTTGCTTAATTTGTAGTCCAAGAAAGTAATTCATCTTTCCCATCATAGACATCTCGAATTCTCCTTGCATCATCAATGAGAATTCCTCACACATTTCTTTGTTAGTCGATCCAAAAATGATATCATCAACATAGACTTGAACCAATAAAGTGTTACTCTTGATTTTCTTAATGAACAAAGTTTTATCAACTTTACCCTTTTCGAAACCCTTTTCACACAAAAAATTGCTAAGTCTATCATACCATGCTCTAGGTGCTTGCTTTAATCCATAAAGAGCCTTTCTCAACTTAAAGACATGTGAAGGATTTTTGAAGTCTTCAAATCCCGGGGGTTGTTTGACATAGACTTCTTCATTGATGTAGCCATTTAAGAATGCGCTCTTGACGTCCATTTGATAAAGCTGAAAATTTAATGAACATGCATAAGCAAGTAAAAGACGGATAGCTTCTAACCTTGCAACCGGAGCAAATGTTTCTTCAAAGTCGATTCCTTCTTCTTGATTGTAACCTTGGGCCACCAATCTTGCTTTGTTTCGAACAATTATACCATTCTCATCAAGTTTATTCTTAAACACCCATCGAGTACCTATGATATGTTTATTACTTGGTCTAGGAACAAGTTCCCAAACTTGATTTCTTTCGAATTGATTTAATTCTTCTTGCATTGCATTTATCCATTGATCGTCTCCTAAGGCTTCATCAACTTTGGAAGGTTCAATTTGAGAAACAAAAGCCATGTGTAAGCAAGCATCTTTGAGATTTAATCTTGTTGCAACTCCTTGACTAATATCACCAATAACTTTATCAATAGGATGATCTCTATGAGTTCTCCATTCTTTTGGTAGATCATTGGTGTTTGATTCTTGTTGTACACTTTCTTGTTGTACTTCCGGTGCCTTCTCAATTATATCATTTGAAAGTTCTTCCGGTGCCTTCACAATTGTATTATTTGAAGGTTCTTCCGGGGGTAAATTTAAAGGATCATCATCATCACAAACAACTTCTTCCTCTTTGGAAGTGTTAGTCTCATCAAAAGATACATGCATGGATTCTTCAATAGTTAAAGTTCTTTTATTATAAATTCTATATGCTTTACTAGAAAGAGAATAACCAAGAAATATACCTTCATCGGATTTCTCATCAAACTTACCAAGATTGTCTTTGTCATTGTTAAGAACAAAGCACTTGCATCCAAAAATGTGAAAATGAGCAATGTTTGGCTTTCTTCCTTTGAAGAGTTCATATGGAGTCTTCTTTAAGATAGGTCTAATAATTACTCGATTTCCAACATAACATGCCGTACTAACCGCATCCGCCCAAAAATATTTAGGAAGATTTGCATCACTAAGCATTGTTCTTGCAAGTTCCACTAGAAACCTATTTTTCCTTTCAACTACTCCATTTTGTTGTGGAGTTCTTGGTGCTGAAAAATTATGAGAGATACCATGTTCTTCACAAAATTCTTCAAACGATGCATTTTGAAATTCTCCACCATGATCACTTCTTATGGATACAATCTTTAATGATTTTTCATTTTGGATTTGTTTTGCATACTTTTTAAAGGCTTTAAAAGCATCACTTTTCTGCACAAGAAACAAAGTCCAAGAATATCTAGAATAATCATCAACAATAACTAAAGCGTATACATTACCTCCGAAGCTTCTTGTCCTTGATGGACCAAATAGATCCATATGCAATAATTGAAGTGGTCTTGTTGTAGTCACCACATTCTTTGGTTTGAAAGATGATTTGGTTTGCTTTCCCTTTTGACAAGCATCACATAGTTTATCTTTGACAAACTTTATCTTAGGTAAGCCAATAACAAGATCATGTTTGGTTAACTTATTTAAATGATCCATATGAATATGGGCTGCTCTTTTATGCCATAACCATGATTCATTATTGTTTACCAAAAGACATTTTACTTTCAAAGATAAATCATTTAAAGAAATCATAAAAATGTTATTAATTCTTGTACCTTTGAGTTTTACCTCATTGGTGACTTCATCGATGATCAAGCATTCTTCCTTAGTGAATTTGATCTTGAAGCCTTTGTCACAAAGTTGGCTAATGCTTAGAAGATTATGCTTTAGTCCTTCAACATAAAGAACATCTTCAATGGATGTGAAAGGTGGTGCACCAACTTTGCCTTTGCCAAGAATTCTTCCCTTATTGTTGTCTCCATAAGTGACAAAACCCTTGGCCTTTAACCTTAGATCTGAAAATTGGTTTAGGTCACCCGTCATATGCTTTGAACAACCACTATCTAGATACCATAGGTTTGAAGTGGTCTTCAAGCAAACCTACAAAACAAATTAAGTTTTGTTAGGTACCCAAATGGCTTTGGGTCCATCATAGTTAGTTCCTTTCTTCACCCATACATAATGTCCACTAGGAACACTAAAGTTCCTTACATAACAAGCATTGGGTGTGTGACCAATAATACCACAATAAAAACAAGTAGGTTCAAAGTTACTTCTATATCTAGGAGGATAAGATTTCTTCTTAACAAGGTTCTTCCTTTTAGGATAATGTTGCATTACTTTAGGCTTAATCACTTTCTCTTGAATTGGTTGGTTACTAGCCTTGACAAAGATAGTCTTGTTGGATGTTGGTTTATCAAATTTAGAGAAACCAAGTCCGCTCTTATCATTGGAGTATCTTTGTGTGCTAAGAACATTTTCCAATCCAATTTGCCCTTTTTCATATCTTTCTAAAACACGTTTTAATTGGACAATTTGGAAGGAAAGTGATTCACAATTCTTGCATACAACATTATCTTCTTGAACACTAATCATTTTTTCTTTGTCATCTTTATGTTCTACTTCAATTATCTTAACCTTCTCTTCTAACGATGATATTATTTTCTTTTGAGATGAGATAGTTTTATAGAGAATTTTGCATTCTTTTAATAATTCTTCTATTGCACCTTGCGCACCATTATCAAAAAGAGAATTATCATAACTAACCTCGCCTTCTTCATCGTCGGA
Organism: Vicia villosa; assembly: GCF_029867415.1. Classification (NCBI taxonomy): domain Eukaryota; kingdom Viridiplantae; phylum Streptophyta; class Magnoliopsida; order Fabales; family Fabaceae; genus Vicia; species Vicia villosa. Next base: position 125,471 of record NW_026706235.1, read on the forward strand.
GTGGTGTGATGCCATTAGTGCTAGGTTTGCACTTTCGTCACTATCGGAGTCCGATGAGGAACTTACTTCATTATCTTCCCATGCTATGTAGGCCTTTTTATTTTTGAATTCTCTTTTGCCTTTGAATACATTCTTCTTCGAAAGCTTTGGACATTCTGGCTTTATGTGTCCTTGTTTCCCACATTCATAGCATGTAACTTCTTGTGATGAAGTGGATGCTTCTTTATCTTTATGCTTTGAGAATTTCTTTCTTTTGACATAGTTAGTATTATCAATATTATTTTTATTACCAAAAAATTTGCCTAACCTTTTTACAAGAAGCAAGAAGTTTTCATCTTCATCCGATGCATCTTTCATTTTGCTTTCTATTGAATCTACTTTTAATGCAATGCCTTTGGATTTCTTCTCTAAGTTCTCATGCTTTTCCAATCTTCCAAGTTCTGTCTCATATTCTTGAAGTTTTCCAAATAATGTTGCGGAAGTAAGTTTTGATAAATTCTTCTTTTCGGATATCGCCGTCACTTTTGGTTGCCACTCCCTTGTCAAAGATCTGAGCACTTTAAGATTAAGTTCTTCGGTAGTAAGAGTCTTACCAAGTGCCTTCAAGTGATTTGTCAAATGTACGAATCGTTTTTGCAAATCGAGAATAGTTTCTCCGGGCTTCATTCTAAACAGTTCGTACTCTTGGCTTAAAGTATTCAACCTTGATCTTTTAACTTCAGCGGTACCTTCATGAGTTTCTACAAGAGTATCCCAAATCTCCTTTGATGTTGTACATGTTGATATTCGGAAGAATTCATCCATACTAAGAGCACCATGAAGAAGACTGATCGCCTTTTTGTCAGCAAGAACCCTTTTTCTATCATTATCATCCCATGACGCTTTAGGTTTCTCCGATCCAACACCATTAACGACCGTTGTAGGAACATGAGGACCTTGTAGGACAGCCTCCCAAACTTCTTCTCCTTGTGCTTCTAGATGAGCCTTCATTTGGATTTTCCAAAAGTCAAAATATTCACCACAAAACAATGGAGGCTTGTTGTTAGAACCACCATCTTTGAAAACCGGTCTTTGATTTGCGGAAGCCATTCTGGATCTTTAGGAACAAGTTACCTATAACTTGCTCTGATGCCAAATGTAAGTATAAGAGTGCACCTAAGAGGGGGGGTGAATTAGGTTTTCAAAAATTTAATCGGTTTTATGAGAATATTTCTAATACTTTTTGGTTAAGTGTTTGAAGGTTTTTGTAAGGTTCTTTTCTTTTCTTTGGTAATGGTGATAAAAGCTATAAAGTGCGGAAAAGTAAAGGACGCAACGATATATACTGGTTCCCCTCACAATCCGAGAGTACTCCAGTCCCCTTTCAAACACGAAAGAGATTTCACTATAGTTAGAATTATTGTACAAGCCTATGCCTACTATCTAACCTATAGGGTGATCAAAGGTTCTTAACACCTTTAAGATCAAATCAATACTAATGTGAGTGAAGAACAATCCTCTTCAAACACAACACTTACTTCCAACAATCCTGGATAGTAAGGAGATAATACTTTTGAATTTATACAAGAGATTTAGATGAAATTTGTATAGCACTATCAATCTTGGATTGATCTTCTTCTTCAAATAAACAATTCTAACAATGAATATAAATGTTCACAATGTATGCATGAAACTTTGAATAGATTTCTCAATGAAAATGTGTATGGAAAGTTTCACTTGAAAATGAGAATTTATGAACACTTAAGAATATTGAAAGATGAAGAATATGGTTTATGAATTGTTAATGAAGAAGGTGATTTTTGAATATGAAAGATGTGTAATATATAGTGTGTAAAACACCTCTTCAAAAGGTTATTTTTCCATGAAGCAATGCAATGTTTAAAAGATATAAAGACAATTTCGTTTGAGTGTAAAATGCAATGGAAAAACACACTGGTTCAGTAGGAACCGGTTCCTGCCTGGGACAACGCGGTTCCTGCTGAACGTTACAGCAGAAAATTTGAATTTTGAACGTGGGAACCGGTTCCTGCATAGGGACAACCCGGTTCCCCATAGTAAACCACAGATTGCTGAAATTTGAGAATGCTGGGAACCGGTTCCCCCATAGGGACAACCCGGTTCCTAAAAACTTTATTTTGAATTTTAACTATGAAAAAGGTTTTAAATGAACTCTTTGATATATGAGACTTGTTCATGATTATGATATGCATGAGAGTATATTTTGTGAACAATTATATGTCAAAGTGAGTATTGTTTATACCTTTGCCATTTATTGCTTGATTCTTGAATCTTTATTATTTCTTCAAGACTTTGAAATTGTGTGTTCTTTGCTTAAGACTTGAGATTCTTTTTGGACATCCTTTATGAAAGCTTGATGTCCATATTGTCTTCATCAAAACAAACTATGCTTGAGATGCTTTGCAATTACATGGATGTCATTCCCCGAGATGGGTCATCAAATAGCAAGTGCATATGATATGGTGTGCGTCGATTTGACGAGGTTTGGACTAAGTGATACTTTCTTTCCACTTCATAGTCGACCGCCGTTGGACGCGTCGTGCCGCATCATATGCATCGGGTATCTACGATCGCGGCACTTCGTTCAAGTGTTTTTGAAACCGGGTTGTCCTATACCGGCTACTTCTTGTCAATGGACGGCACATCATTCAAATGAGGCGGAGACTTGGCCGGATCCGTTCGTTTCGAGAATGGCCGAGTTTGAAGAAATGATGAGCAAAGAGCGCGAGCAAAATAGAGAGCGGTCGAAGAACGTACCTATTTTGGACTTAGGATCCACCGACTGGTTCGGTGAATTTTAGTTTGTTCCGGATCGTTTTTGTTTGTAATGATCATTTTTGTATGTATTGTTGTTTATCATGTAAAATCGGACCGATTCAATACATATATAATATAAGTATGTTTTATGTCATCATGGTGTAATTTAAGTCTATTTTGAATTCCATTTGTCCAATTTACACAACACACTAAGCAATCAACAAAATGCAAAATTTATGTCTGTTTCTGCATAATTCGGAAATGAACTTCCAAAATATGCTTGTCTGCCTCCTATTTTCGGAAGTTCATTTCCAAAATGTCTCCTGAGGCAGGATAAGGTTTGTTGGGTCATCATTGCTCTAGTAAGTCTATAAATACAACACACTCTTCTTCATCCTCTTCACACCTAGAAACACAACTGACACAAACCTACCCCCACCTAGCATTCGTCTACTTCACCACCGGCTACCCGATGCCGTTCCAATTTCGCTTCTCGCGCGACACGCCGTTTGCGGAGTTGATAACGTCGCTCAACACGCTTTTGCGCTATCCCGAGAATCGAAAGGTTGTCAAGCTCGAGTACCGCTCGCCATCGCTTAACGACGAGGGAGCCATTGAATTCACACCTTTTGAGATCAAGAACGACGAAGATTTAGCGGTTATGTGGACAACGTTCGACCGATTTTCTTCGAAGGGCCCGATCGAGTTGGACGCGAAACTTCAAAGATCGGCGGACGACGTTATCAAAATGTTGACTCATCCCCACCTACCCGTCTTTAACAATATGTAACTTTAATCTTATGTAATGTGATCGATGTAATCTTCACCCGATTAAATAAAGCGAATCGTTCTTGTTTTTCATCTTTCTTCTGTCCAGACAATATTTCGGAAGTACATTTCCGAATTCCTCCAAGGGGGGTGAATTCGGAGATGAACTTCCGAAAACACCACATTTTCTGAAAAATAACTTTATTTCGGAGATGCATCTCCGAAGTCAATATTTTATATTAAAAAAAACACTTTTTCGGAGATACATTTCCGAAAACACCTTTTTTTTTCAAAAAAAGTACGTTTTCGGAAATGAACTTCCGAAACTAAGGGTATTGTGGTAAATTCACCAGAGGTGGCCAAGAAGGTTAGGAGGTGGGTGAAGAAATTTCCTTTATTTAGGTTGCAGTACTTTAAAACCGTAATTACAGCCGCAATATTATTGATATAGTAGCCTCCACAGCTGCATCAGACCACAATTATAATTATAATTATAATGTGATTTAATATCACGTGCTCACGTTATTAGAAACCTCATCATACAATTTCATCCATGTTATATATGCATTAAAATCTAGGTATTCAATATTACGATTTACGAATGTGTAAAAACACAAAACGCACAGGTGTTTAGAAACTCACATTTCCGTGAAAGAAGGAAGTAAGACTTTTTGTTTGGGTTCAGCCCCAGCGTTTTTACTCTCATCTGGCGTGCCACTGACTAATTCACTTTGATTTTCATAAGCCACAAGTGCAAAATTTGTGAAGCAACCATCGACCATCTCAAATAGTTAATTATTTAAATTTTAAAAAAATTCAATACAGTTAATTTGATGAATAAATAAGAATTTTAAAAAAAATAATTTAAAATTGAACTTTTAAGTGTTAAGTGAAATTATATAATGGTAAATTCTATGGTAATAGTGATGTTAAGTTGGGTATCGATACCTTTAGTATAAATTGTATTAAAAATTTAATTAAATTTAAAATAAAATAAAATAAAAACGTGGCATGACAATGAATCATAGTGTTTGATTGGTTGAGAGTATTAGTACCCAACAAAATTCAAAAGTACGAGAGTGTTCACCTAATATAATATCAATTTAAGAACATATATATTAAAAATCTAAGTGTATGTTGGAGTAAAAATAATTTTAAAATGTAGGATTAATTTTGATGATTTAACATTTTCTAAAATATAATTAATTTTATCTTTTTACTAGAAGGTCGATATCATAGATATCTATGTGGAGGAGTTGGAGTCGAGGAGTAAGGCTTTCCTAGATCTATGGTCTCTCTTAAGAATAAAAGATTCACAGCTTTTTCAGAGGTCCAAAACTAGCTGACTTAAGGAGGGTGATGTCAATATGGGTTTTTTTATGCATGTGTTAAGAGTATGAGCAGAAGGAATGATATTTTTGCTCTTAAGGTTGGGGATGTTTGAGTTGAAGGGGTCTCTGAGAACCGTCAAGTTATAGTTGATCATTTTTCAAGCCACTTTAGAGAACTCTATGAGGATTGTCCTCTGTTTGATGAGATTCCTTTCCGCTCTCTTTCAGAGGAGGATAATGCTAGTCTCACTATGCTCGTCCTTTTATCTGAGATTGATCGAGGGATTGCTCTTTGCGACAATAACAAGAGTCTTGCTCCTGATGGTTTTAATTCTTCTTTCTTTTAAGAGGTTTTGGCCCCTCCAAAGAGATAATTTAGAAGTGATGTTTGAGCAGTTTCATCAATTTGCTACTTTTTCTATTGTTTTTCCTCTTTCTTTGTTACCTTGATTCCAAAGGTTGATTCCCCTTCTCAATTAGGGGGTGAATAGATCTCACAGAGTTTTTCGGAATTATTTCGAACTAAAGCGAAAGCAGTTCTGAATCGACTTGCGTCTATTCCGGACCGTTATTGCAAGGGTCATATATGTGACAAAACCACAAGATAATTGAGATTAATGATGAAATGATATGTTATCAAATCAATATGTTTCACAACAGAAAATCGATTAACTTCTAATTTGATAAACTTTGGTTTGCAATGCAGTGATAATGGAAGAAGCAAAAAGACAAACACTTGGTGATGATGTTCAAATTGATGGTGATTCAAGATGTGGTGAATTGTGATGTTTATGCAGAATCTTAATTCACAATTTTAACACTTGAATCGTTGATCAATTTGCAATTATAACCAAATATGAACAGAACGTAAATGAAAAGATAAAGGCGACAAGAACACGATATTTGTTCAGGCAGTTCGTCGATCGTCCTCGCTACGACTACGTCTGCCCCCAATTCCAAATTGAAATTGGGAAATCTTCCATTAATGTTGAAAGCAGTTTATACAAAGAAGAAAGCAAAGCGATAAACAATAAACCAAATTTGTCGATCCTTTGAATCTTCTTCCCCCTTAATCTTGAGCCAGATCAAGGTATCCAAGAGCTTCACTTGATCCCTTTTCTGCAGTGTCTTGAATTGCCTTGAACCCTTGTTCTTCAATCTTCACACTCAGCTGGATCCTTGATGAAACCTCTTGATAAAAACCCCCAAAGAATCACCTATCTTGGAGGACAAAACCCGCAGATTTCATTCACCAAAAACCCCACAAATCTTCACCCACTAGGAATCTTCAATTTCGTTCCATGGACGTTATCGATCTTGATCGCAAACCCTCAACGCAAGAATGATTGTGTGTAATTGTGTTGGAGTTGAGAAGAAGATCGAAGATGAGAAGCCTTTGTGTCTCTTTCAGTTGTTGGTGTTAAGAACTGCAATAGTGAACCTTGGACAATATATATGAGAGCTTGTCAGTTGGAGCAGAGAAAACCAGAAATTTTTGGCATTTTTGATCAAGTAGGTCGACCTCTTGTAGTGCTTAGGTCGACCTAACAGAGCTGCATTTGCTTTGAATAACATTTGTTCCCAGTTAGGTCGACCTGTTAAGGAAGCAGGTCGACCAGAATCCTCTTCAGATACGTTTTGGGGACTTTTCTTCAGTTTAGGTCGACCTAGTTGTTGTGTAGGTCGACCTAGCAGAAGGATGTGTAAATTTCTCCACTTTAGGTCGACTTGGGTTGGGAGTAGGTCGACCTGACTGGTGTTTTTCTGAGTTCTTCTTATTTTACTTGTATTGAGTCGACCTATATGCATAGTGGGTCGACCTGCTCTGTCTTGAGTGACCAATGCTTGCTTTTCTTTGAGTTCTTCTGCTTGTGCCTTGTTGTTTGTTTGCTTGTGGAGTTTGCCATGGATCAAAAATACCTTTGTGAGTGTGATCTTGTATTCACATACTCCCCCTTTTTGATGATGGCAAACCGGTTGTAAAAGCTTCGTCAACAAGTAGTGATAGCTCCCCCGGACTTGTATGTGTTGGCTGAAGCTTCTTCATACTGAGCTCAAGCTCCCCCGTACTCTCAGCACCTATCTCCCCCTTTGACAACATCAAAAGAAATACAACAACGGGACAGTAGAAGCGAGTAGCGAGATAAAATAGATATAACGCTAGCATGGCATAGTATAATAGATAAAGATAGGTAGAAATAGCATAAGAACCAAACATATTTAAAGGTACACTTTAACATACATAATAATCCAAGAGATTAAAGGCAAGAAAACAGACAAAGTACGACAACATATAGCAATTTGACCATAATGATAAAGAAATGAAATGCAATGACATGATGGTATGATAGAGAATGCATCCTAACGCCTGCCCCTTCTTCCCCTCCCTCTTTGAAATGTATGAGGACGATCTTCTTCAACTTGTTCCAACAGATCAAGCACAGAAAGATTGAGGGTATTGAAGCTTTGGCTTAGATTGGCATGACGGTTCAATGCCGTTTCCTCAAATTGATTCTGTCTTAAAGTGGAGTTGGATGCAAATGTCTCAAAGTCAGTTTTGTGGTCCTGAACCAAGCCATATAACGATTGATATTGTCGTTGTTGTTCGTCATAGCGGTCTTGTTGAAGTTGTTGCATTTGTTGGAATTGGAGCTGCTGTGTGTCGAAGTGCTGTTGTTGTAGGAGTTGCATATTCTCTAACATGGATATGATGTTGGTTTGATCCGGCGGAGGCGGAGCTGTATATCCCCAAGGGATATCCTCTTGTTGAGGAGGAACATATCTCCAATTTGCATCTGTATCTTGTGGAACATCTTCCATAGGATGGTCATCATCATTTGTATTGTCTTGATCAAATCCTTCTTCTTCATTTCCTGCAATGTGTCCAAATTCCGTGGGATCGTCATAATTGTAAATGACTTTCCCGGTTCCCTTTTGAATGAGATAGTAGGTTTTCTTATTTGGATCCCAATGATATCCCATCAGGGTCAAGGTTGTTTGTGAGAAGTCTTGAGACTGTTGCATGCGGATGTAGGGCAAATGATCAAGCCTCATGCCGAAATGGTTGACAATTGTTTGAATTATTGATCCATAACACAGGGCTGTAGTTTTCTGTTGTACCTCATGAAACTTGGCAGCTAGAAAGTAAGGCCAATGTACACGCGTTCTATTTTGCAGCAGATACATGAGGACAACTTCATTTCGTTCGATTCTTGAGTACCCTCCTGCTCTTGGTCGAATGACTCTTGAGATGACCCAATTTAGGAGCCTAGGATCTCGCTTTAGGTGACCAGCTGTTATTGCTTCATTTGGTTTGTCAAAGACGGAAGGGTCTTTGAGAATAGATTTCATGTAGGCCACATGGTCATAGTTTCCCGGTATGTCCCCGTCTTCCATACAGTATTCATCTCCTACAATTTTTAGACCAAAAATGCTTATCCAAGCCCTTTTGTCAACAACATGCGACCTAGAGCCCATTTTGAAACGGAAATTACAACCGTCCCCTTTTTCAAATCCTGCATAGAAGGCCCTAACAGTATTTTCACAGTACGGAGTATCACATTGCACCAATGGATGAATATTTTGGTGTTCAATCAGATTAGCGACATCGGGGATATGCATACGTTTGACAACATTTGGATTATAGATATATTGCCGAACAATTTTTTGTTTCATCTGCCACTTCTCAAAATTTTCCCTACAGTCAGGATGAACAAGAGCACTTACCGGTTGAGAAGATGAACTAGTAGCAACTTCCTTTCCCTTTCTTGATTTTGGAGGCATGTTTGTTGGGTAGGAGAGTGAGAGAGATGATTTGTGACAGAGTTTGCACTTGAGGAATTAGGGTTGGCCGTACAAATGGTATGCAAATGAGCAAAAGAGGTAAAAGAGATGATTATGTATGAGTGGGTATGGGTCGGGTCGACCAACAGACCCAATTTGGGAAATATTTGTAGCAGTAGGTCGACCTAATTTAGGGCTGGGTCGACCTAACAGAAAAGCCTTTTAAAAAAATGCAGATTAGGTCGACCTAAAAGAAGGGTAGGTCGACGTAACTGGGCATTTTAGTTTAGATGTTGAAAAATGACTTGTGTAGGTCGACTCAGAGGCAGATTAGGTCGACCTAAATTCCAAATATTTGTGAAAATGCTCTATATATGATGTGTTCATGCCTAGTTATTTGCTTGTATGTTTAGAATATGATATGCTATGATTAAAGATGAAACACATACATGAGTAAGAAAGATATATGTATGAAGTCACTATAAGCATGTTAATTGATAGCATATTATAGCATCAATGATATTTTTGGAAGTGAACAACAACCATGTTACCGCCTTCTCAATATGTAGGTGTCACCGTTTAGTGGAAGCCTTTAGTCAATGTGGAATGATCTTTGACGTTTGTCCAGGCCTTAGGAAGTTCTTCATTGTATGAGATGCTTTCTTTTTCAACATTAATTTGAGACTCATCTTTCTCTTTCTCAGCATCTTCCTTTGCACCAATTTTACTTTCGCCTTCCCTTTCTTTGACAATGTCTTCAGTAGATGGGCCTGCACTATCAAAAGATATACCTACACTTCCTTTACCAAGTATAGCTCCCCGATTATTGTCTCCATAGGTGACATACCCCTTTTTCTTTGTGTGGAACTCAACAAAGAGTGATATGTCTCCCGTCATGTGTCTTGAACATCCGCTATCAAGGAACCACAACCTTTCGGCAATGTCAAGACACTTTTCCTGCAAAATTAATTTAGAGTGGAAGGTCCCCAATCTTCATTGGGTCCTAGGTGGTGAGTACATAAATTGTTGCACTTAGGCAACCATTGAAATACTCCTTTAGGAACTAAAATCCTCCTAAATTTGCATTTTTCAATGGTATGTCCTTTTTTGCAACAATAGTGACAAGTAATATGATGAGAGTATGCTGTTTTGCTAGTTGATACTTTTGGTACAAAAGTGTATTTACTATATAAAGGATTATACGATCTTTTGAACTTATTTGGATCAACCGCAAAAGTCACTTTTGGTTGCATAGCCTTATCTAATTTGGCCTTTAGATCTCTTACTTATTTTTGCCAAATATGACATGTCTCACAACCAAACCATGATGTAGGATCTTCCTCAATTTTATCCTTTTGACTATCTAGCATAGATTGTTTCAAAGCTTCCATGTCCTTTTCGGTCTTCTCAACTTTTGATTCAAGATATGAAAAATTTTTCTTATTTGAGGCCAAAAGTTTGAAAGCTTCAATTGCTTCTCTATGTAGTTCTTCAAAAGCTAATTTTAATTGAGCATGAGATACCTTATCTACAAGTTCAGGTTTAAGATGACTTACACGTTTCTTTTTCTTGTGTTGATGAGCCGTAAGACATAAGTTTGCCGATTCTTATTCATCGCTTGATGAGTTTTCACTTGAGGAATCACTTTCCCATGCTATATAAGCTCTTCTAGACTTGTTGTGACTTTTGCTTTGATTCTTGTCTTTCTCCTTCTTGAGATATGGACAATCCGGTTTGTAATGACCATCTTTGCCGCAATTGAAACAAGGGCCTTTGGATTTTCTTTTATTGTTATCATCTTGTTTGGACTTGTCAAATTGCTTCCTATGATTAATCAAGATTTTTCCGGAGTGTTTTGCTCTATTTTTCTTTATGTACTTGTTGTATCTTCGCACAAACAGTCTCATTTCCTCATCATCGGAGTCTTCCTCATCACTAGTATCACTATCCTCTAGCTCGTGTCTTGAGGTCTTGGAGCTTGAAGCCTTTAGAGCTATTGACTTCTTCTCTACCTCTTTCTCCATGTTCTTCTCTTTCTTTGCCCTTTTCTCATGCATGTCAAGGCATTTAAGGTGTTGTTCTTGTTCCTCTAGTTTACCAAAGAGAGTGGTAATGTCTAAAGTGTTTAGATCATTCGCTTCCTTTATTGCTGTAACCTTGGGTTGCCATTCCCTGTTCAAACATCTTAAGATTTTATTAGTAGCAACTGCATTGGAAACAGGTCTATCAAGAGAATTTAAACGATTTTTCAAGTGAACGAATCTCTTCTGCATGTTTTCGATGGATTCACCATCTTCCATGTGGAAGAGTTCGAACTCTTGAGTTAACGTATTGATTCTAGCTAGTTTGACATCATCCGTTCCCTCGTGGGCAACTTGCAATGTGTCCCATATAGCTTTAGCGGATCTACAATGGGAAACGCGATAGTATTCATCAACTCCTAGAGCTGAGATTAGAATGTTTCTCGCTTTCCAATCGTATCCATATCTCTTTTCATCTTCAGCATCCCAAGTATTTTCTGGTTTTGGAACAGCTGCACCAGCTGCATTTGTCATGGTGATATGAAAGGGACCATTGACAATAGCTGTCCAGATGTTCCTATCAATTGCATTGATGTGGACACACATACAATCCTTCCAATAGCCATAGTTTTCACCGTTTAAAACTGGAGCTCTATTGTGAGCCCCTTTAGGTCCGGAAGCCATCTTTCCAATAAGTGTTTCACGTAGCACGGAATTAACCAGAGCTCTGATACCACTTGTTAGACACTGGCCTAAGGATCTAGAGGGGGGGCTGAATAGATCTCACAGAGTTTTTCAGAATTATTTCGAACTAAAGCGAAAGCGGTTCTGAATCGACTTGCGTCTATTCCGGACCGTTATTGCAAGGGTCGTATATGTGACAAAACCACAAGATAATTGAGATTAACGATGAAATGATATGTTATCAAATCAATATGTTTCACAACAGAAAATCGATTAACTTCTAATTTGATAAACTTTGGTTTGCAATGCAGTGATAATGGAAGAAGCAAAAAGACAAACACTTGGTGATGATGTTCAAATTGATGGTGATTCAAGATGTGGTGAATTGTGATGTTTATGCAGAATCTTAATTCACAATTTTAACACTTGAATCGTTGATCAATTTGCAATTATAACCAAATATGAACAGAACGTAAATGAAAAGATAAAGGCGACAAGAACACGATATTTGTTCAAATTGAAATTGGGAAATCTTCCATTAATGTTGAAAGCAGTTTATACAAAGAAGAAAGCAAAGCGATAAACAATAAACCAAATTTGTCGATCCTTTGAATCTTCTTCCCCCTTAATCTTGAGCCAGATCAAGGTATCCCAAGAGCTTCACTTGATCCCTTTTCTGCAGTGTCTTGAATTTCCTTGAACCCTTGTTCTTCAATCTTCACACTCAGCTGGATCCTTGATGAAACCTCTTGATGAAAACCCCCAAAGAATCACCTATCTTGGAGGACAAAACCCGCGGATTTTATTCACCAAAAACCCCACAAATCTTCACCCACTAGGAATCTTCAATTCCGTTCCATGGACGTTATCGATCTTGATCGCAAACCCTTAACGCAAGAATGATTGTGTGTAATTGTGTTGGAGTTGAGAAGAAGATCGAAGATGAGAAACCTTTGTGTCTCTTTCAGTTGTTGGTGTTAAGAACTGCAATAATGAACCTTGGACAATATATATGAGAGCTTGTCAGTTGGAGCAGAGAAAACCAGAAATTTTTGGCATTTTTTATCAAGTAGGTCGACCTCTTGTAGTGCTTAGGTCGACCTAGCAGAGCTGCATTTGCTTTGAATAACATTTGTTCCCAGTTAGGTCGACCTGTTAAGGAAGTAGGTCTACCAGAATCCTCTTCAGATACGTTTTGGGGACTTTTCTTCAGTTTAGGTCGACCTAGTTGTTGTGTAGGTCGACCTAGCAGAAGGATGTGCAAATTTCTCCACTTTAGGTCGACCTGGGTTGGGAGTAGGTCGACCTGACTGCTGTTTTTCTGAGTTCTTCTTGTTTTACTTGTATTGAGTCGACCTATATGCATAGTGGGTCGACCTGCTCTGTCTTGAGTGACCAATGCTTGCTTTTCTTTGAGTTCTTTTGCTTGTGCCTTGTTGTTTGTTTGCTTGTGGAGTTTGCCATGGATCAAAAACACCTTTGTAATTGTGATCTTGTATTCACAGTTCGGTGAAATCACACCTACTCTAGGGGCATACTGTTTACCAGTAATTTCTGACAAACAACCACTAGTCTTCCAAGGATATAGACTTTGGTAACTTACAGGATCGACTAGATTGATCCTAGGATATGTGTCTCAAGGATTCGTGTTTCGGTGATTTGGTTCATAACTGATGGTATTTCTGGTTTATAGATGTTATTAAGATCTTTAAACTAGTGCTAACTTTTAAGAATCTGTTGACAATAACTCTAAGTAGAAGTTAAAGACTAATGATTTCGAATGTAAAACAAACTGAATGATCTTTTAAAAGGGTTTTCGACAATATTGGAAATGAATGACAAAAATGTAAATAGACTGAATGTAGAAAATTTTCTAACTTAAATTACAGTAAATAAATGACTTAAACAAAATGAATTTGTAAATGTAAAGATAATGACAAAATAAATTTCGACATAAATGTGACTTGCATTAAATAAATAACATGAAAGGTAAATATGGTGTTCTTCATACATACATTGTTTCACCAAAGACTCTTTTCTCTTACGCTGGTACTTTGAGTAATTTTGTGAATTTTTTGTATATCAATTCGAACACCACCAAATTTAAACATTTAGACTTCTATTTATACTAACTCGACCCTAACGGTCCCTACATAGACGATTGCCACGTTTGTAGCCTCAAGCGTTGCCTCTTTAAGATGTCTCCACGTGTTCGCCTGATCATATATTCCCATTTGAATTTTGAATATTTCCCGCTCAAGGTTTCGAGTTTGGGCGAACGCTGTTGTCGAAGATGTACTTGTAAATATTTCAAGGATTATTCTAAGTTTATACTTCGACATAAGTATTACTCCTTTCGAAGACTATTTGCACGAAATAACCTCTTTCAAACCAATTTCCATAACATTTCAAATACACAACTTCAAATTACTCATCTTCACAATCGAAATCTCCAACTAACAAATTTCCCCCAATAAATGTTCGTTTCGAATCATCTATAGAAATAGACATTTTTTGTCTTATAGATTTTGATGATCTTGACCTATCAGTTTCTTTGAGACTTTGTAACTGACGTCATAGTCATCATGACTTCTTCGAGCGTCTTATCAATTTCAAAACGTCTCTTTAGAACGTGCGTTCTCACGTTTCATCATTGCTCCTATTAAGTAGGAGTAATGCCTAGGCTGCATGTAATACGGTGAACTGACTTTATTGAAATGTCGCGGTTAAGCAAGAGTCGCCACCGACTTTTATTTTATCCAATTGGAAAGGCTAAAAGAACAGGAAAGACCTTTTGAAAAGATTTTGAGTTCGGGGGGTAGGTTATTGTTAGCTGAAGATTTCGTTTGAGAAGAATGTCTTTCGAAGATTTGGAATTCAAAGGAAGATGGTTACTGATGATCATCTTTGAAGATAAAAATGGCTACTGATGGCCATGCTTCGAGAATGATGTTTAAGTTAGAACAAAGATAGTGAGCGCCGAAGCTAAATTCGAAAAGAATGGTCTTTGGGACTTAGACTTTTTTTGCGAAATATGCGAAGTACTGAAGCTTAGCGTGTTTTCGTGGCATTCTCGATTCTGATTACGTTGCCACGCGCCGAAAGAGGATTCAGGCGGGAGGATTTGAATTTCGAAGTAGTTTATATAACTGCACAAAGACAGATGGCATCCCAGGGATTCTCGAAGAATAACGTGGCATCAGATTAATGTAGGACCGTTAGGGTCAAATTTAGTATAAATAAGGGTCTTAGTATTAGGATTCCGTGTGTTCATTTTGTACAAATCACTCACATATTACTCAAGTATCAAGTGTTAAGAGAAAGAGTTCGCTGAGAAATGTACGTATGACACCAACACCATTTTAAATACATGTGTATTTTTCTTTATTCAAGTATCTTTCGATATTACTGCATTCCATTTACTTTATGTCATTTATATTCCTGCACTCTTTACTTTCATGTCATCTAATTTTCGAAGCATTTAACTTTTCTGCACTTTAAGATTCTTGCACTTTTACAGTTTTGTCTTATGTTTTATCTTTAACTTACCTTTCGCTGATGTTATATTTATGTGTATAACAAGGTGATTGCTAATCTTTATTTCCTTGATTAAGTATTTCTTATTTCGAGACACACCAACCATAGACATAATTCGAACTATCATGAATAACAACCTTTTTGACTATGTCCTAGGATCAATCTAGTCGATCCTGTGAGTAACCAAATCATATTTATTATAGTTTGGAAGACTAGCGGTTGTTTACCGGAAATCACCGTAAACAAATTGGCACACCTGGTGGGACAGTGTCAAGCAGATTGTTATTAATCGATTGTTTTGTTTTGTCTAGAAAATATCAAGACCTTGTATGAACCTTAGGAACGGTAAATTAACAAAAAGTGCACAACCGATTCCCAAACGAAGGTACAACAAGAAAATGGTCGTTACGACCAGTGCAGGGGTAGATCAAGATCCCCCACAAGGGTCAGGAACAGGAGCAGCAAATTCTACGCATGTTTCGACTTCTACTCAAGGAGCGCAGGATATACCGGGTCCAACTGGATCGAGACCTATGGATAGTTCCCAGGCTATACCTGAAAATAATGCAGCAACGACAGGGACTATTCCAGTTTCAGTGTCGACTACCGCGCCTCCATCCTCAAGTGCGAGCGAAATGCAACTTGCCTCGACAAATGTTGCAAATCAGTTATTTACCCCAGGATGATCCGTGTTCGAATGGAGACCAAACAGTCAATATGGAATGCCATATCCATACATGACAGGTACACGAGGAGCAGGACCTACATACACTACAACTAACCCAGCAACGTTTTCGCCAAATGCTGGTTCAGTGGGTCGAAGCGCACAAAACACCGGCTTCTCTGCCCAAATACCCAATTTTACCACAAGCAATCAAGCAGCATTCCGACAAGAGATGGGCGCAAGTAACCACGATATGTTAGGAATCATGGCCAAAGAATTAGCGTCAATCTTAAATCCATTAGCAACCAATATTGCTAATACTAATCGGGAGAATGTGGAAACTTTTCAAAAAATATCTTCCCAAATGAATCGAATGGCAGAATTCGTGGGAGTTCAACAACCCAAGCGGAGAAATAACCAATCCTCTTATCGAGAAGGCGGTCCCATTCTAGAACGTATCCAAAATGCGGTTCCTCCGCCTGGTGCAACCACTGCTGGCGTGATTCCTCCACAATAAACAACAATGGTCGAAAGGAATCGGGTAATAGATTTAGAGGCTTCGAATCAAAGAACTGTTCCCGTCCAGCAAGAGTTTGAGGAAGAAAGACCCAGATTAAGGGTAATAGGTAGGAACGAACACCCAGACGAAGTAGTTCAGAGAGTCAGGAGAGAAAACCTGGCTACAGAGAATAACCTAACTGCCATGATAGAGAGAGTTATGGCCAATAATGGCCTCAGTACTGGACTTCGACGTCCAAATTATACATCCCCTATAGCGGATTATATTATGCAAACATAATTACCAAGAGGGACCAAAGTACCCAAATTCACAAAGTTTTCAGGGGACACTAGTGAATCAACGGTGGAACATATTGCCAGGTATCTGACAGAAGCAGGAGATTTAGCAGGGAATGAGGATTTAAGGATTAAATACTTCCCTAGTTCGCTGACAAAAAATGCTTTTGTTTGGTTCACTACCTTACCCCCAAATTCGATAGATGCTTGGGCAAACTTGGAAAGATTATTCCATGAACAATTCTACATGGGTCAAACCAAGATAAGTCTGAAAGAATTGGCTAGCATCAAGAGGAAGTTCACAGAACCTATAGATGAGTATCTAAACAGATTCCGTTTGTTAAAGTCAAGATGTTTCACGACTGTCCCAGAGAATGAACTAGTCGAAATGGCTGCTGGTGGTTTAGATTATTCAATTAGAAAGAAACTGGATACTCAATATCTAAGGGATATGGCCCAGTTGGCAGATAGGGTTCGACAGGTCGAACGCTTAAAAGCAGAAAAGGCTAGGGCAAACAAGGGCTACAAGAAAGAAAGGGTAGCGTACGTCGAAGCAGAAGACGTTGACAGCGAATCTTTCGAAGACTCATACAGTGTAGAAGAGGTCGAAGTAGATCTAGCCGAACTAAAAGAAGCACCACCTTATGCTTGCAAATTCCTTACCCCTGCCAATGGAAAAAATCCAGTAGAGAATGATAAGAGCGATAGATTTCCTAAGAAAACTTATACATTTGATGTCACTAAGTGTGACGAAATATTTGATTTACTAGTGAAAGATGGCCAAATGATAGTGCCCCCTAATTCTAAAATTCCTCCGTTAGAACAACGGAAGAAGAGAGGTTTTTGTAAATATCATGGTTTTTTAGGCCATAAAACCTCACAATGTTTTCTTTTCAAGGCCAAGAGCCACATGAAGGTTGACACAAACCCCTTGAACATTGCTGACACTAACCTGTGTGAACCACTTGATGTCAACATGGTAGAGGTGTCTGAAGTCAAAGTTGCTGAACCAGAAATGATGTCAACTGGAAAGCAGACTACTGAAGGCCTAAATAACAATACAGTCTTCAATACTGATGTTGAAGAATCCTCCAATGCAGAGACGACTGAAGTTTTGAAAGAAGAAACCAGTGAGGCCACTGAAGACCTCAGGGTGAAACTTCAACAAATTCAGATTTCTGAAGCCCCTCCAGCAGTTGTTAACATGGTCAATGTTAGACGGCCTTTGTCTGAAATTGACGAACTGGAAAAATGGTTGACAAGGCAAAAGGGAAATATTGAAATTCCGCCAAGAGGAGAAACACTGAAAGATTATCTCTGGAATTGCCATGAAAAGACTGGCGGAAAACAATGGATGTGTCCAAGGTGTTCGATCATGCTGAATCGAAGGGTCCAGGCTAGCTTCGAAAGGGCCCTGCGAGAAAGATTGGAACAACCATGGAGAGGAGGAAATCCTTTGCTAAAGGTATACCCAAAGATGGAAGAAAGCTTGGTGGGCTTCCTGGTCAAATGCCACAGGGAAAACACTGAAATTGCACTATGTCCCAGATGTGGAGCAGTCTATGACGAAATACAGGCACAGTCATTCGAAAGGGTGTATTGCTATATGGGTAGAGAAACTCAGGGACTTCTTCCTAACCTGTATGGTTTCGATATATGGACTCCATCGAAGAGACCTGGCAGCCCACATCCTAGAGCTCAAAGAGTCACATTCAAGGTCCCTGCGGACGTACCTAGGGACAGATGGATGCAAGCTGGTGCAAGGACCAACAAATGGCGAAGTTGGGACCAAGGGGGAAGGACTGCAACGGCGTATAGGAAACAATTCCAAACCTCAAATTGAGAGATGTACAGGTTGGAGAACTACAAAGGCAAAAATCCTATGTCCAGATCCCAATGGAGAAGACACCAGAGGATGAAGAAGGCTCAAAGAGAATACAAACCGAGGGAAATCGAAGAATCTAGTAGTAACCAAGTCCCAACCCAGGGGGCAAGGTCGAGCAAACCTCCAGTGGAACGCAAATTGTTCGATTCTGAAAATGAGAAAGAAGAGGAAAAGATGCATTCCAGCCCTTGGAAAGAAGATGATAGAATGACAAATGATTTTGACTCTGATGGGGTATCATCTATAAACCTCAACTGCAATGTTGTGTCTGTACTCCCTCATGAGTTTAATTAAGAAACTGAAGTTGAAGATTGTGAAGAGGCTGACGTCGAAGAGATGGCGAAACACAGACCTGTGTGTTACTATGTGCTAAACAATGGTGCAGTTGAAGAGCAGAATGCTTTCTTTGAGAGGCCTGATGAAGGTATGCGAAACCATTTGAAACCACTCTACATAAGGGCTAAGATTGAAAATGTTGGCATTAATAAAGTCCTGGTAGATGGAGGGGCAGCGGTGAACCTAATGCCCTAATACATGCCGAAAAAAATTGGTATGTTTGATACTGATATAAGGCCACATAACATGGTTTTGTCTAACTACGAAGGCAAAATAGGGCAAACCTTGGGAGTTGTCCAAGTAAATCTAACGGTGGGTTCAGTCACGAGGCCAACTATGTTTATGGTCATACCAGCAAAAGCAAATTATAACCTCTTGCTCGGAAGGGAATGGATCCATGGAGTTGCTGCTGTGCCTTCGACAATGTATCAAAGGTTAACCATTTGGAGAGAAGATGGCATAGTAGAGAATATTGAGGGGGATCAGAGTTATTACATGGCTGAAGTTAATCAAGTTAATAAGACTAACTTCGATAGGAACTTGGCAAACATAGGACCTTGCCATGCTGCGGAAGATATATACACCCCAAACAAGAATGCATTGTATTACTTGTCTTTGCACCCAAATGGGTTCCAATGGAATAGGGAAATAATGGACGGCCCAGAAGATACCACACCAATAGAGCATTATCCAACAATACGGCCAACAGGCTGGGATGACGACGTTGATGATGTCTGAGTCATCATTCTTCGAAAAGATTTCGACTTATATAGCCGAGAATAAAAGAAAGACGGCTCTCGAAGCCGAATTATCAAACATGTTGGTTAATGCAGGTCTAAGAAAGGAAGAAACGACATATTCGGGGATACATATGATCCCTCAACCACCTGAAGATCCAGTTCGAGTCGAAGAAATCTCAGGAGAAGATTCGAGTCAAAGGTTAGACGCAGTCTATGACGAAGAACCCTTGGGATTCGAGAAGGACCCAATGGCATCAAACATAAAAATGTTAGCCCAAGATCCACTCGAAGAAGTAAATCTTGGAGACGAGGATCGAAAGAGGATAACATACGTCAGTGCGAAATTAGACCGAGCGTTGAAATCAAGAGTTATCAAGTTGTTAAAAGAAAAAAAGACTGCTTCGCTTGGGATTATGACGAGATGCCTGGTTTAGGAAGAGACCTGGTCGAACTAAAGTTGCCAATAAAGGAAGGGAAGAAGCCCATAAAGCAGATTCCTAGAAGGTTCGCGCCAGAGATCCATTCAAAGATTAAAGCAGAGGTCGAAAGACTTCTACGTTGCAAGTTCATCCAAACTACAAGGTACGTTGAATGGATTGCCAATATTGTACCTGTTATAAAAAAGAATGGTTCATTAAGACTATGCATAGATTTTCGTGATCTGAATGCAGCAACTCCTAAGGATGAATATCCCATGCCTGTGGCAGAAATGCTAGTAGATTCAGCCGCAGGCTTCGAATACCTAAGTATGTTGGATGGATACTCTGGGTATAATAAGATCTTCATTGCAGAAGAAGATGTGTCTAAAACAGCTTTTCGTTGCCCAGGGGCAATAGGCACCTATGAGTGGGTTGTAATGCCTTTCGGTTTAAAGAATGCTGGGGCAACCTATCAAAGAGAAATGAACTCTATATTCCATGATTTTATAGAAACATTCATGCAAGTATACATAGATGACATCGTTGTGAAATCTGTTTCAGATTACGATCATCTTGATCATCTAAGCCAATCATTCGAAAGAATGAGAAAACATGGCTTAAAGATGAATCCCCTTAAATGTGCTTTCTTTGTGCAGGCTGGAGATTTCCTGGGCTTCGTAGTCCATAAGAAGGGAATAGAAATTAACCAGAATAAAATGAAGGCTATCATGGAAACTAAGCTTCCATCCACGAAGAAAGAACTGCAGTCCTTACTGGGGAAGATAAACTTCTTGAGAAGGTTTATCTCTAATTTGAGTGGACGCACGCAAGCTTTCTCCCCTCTACTTCGACTCAAGTAAGGAAAGTTCGAATGGCGTGCTTAACATCAAGAAGCTTTTGATAAAATCAAGCAATACTTGATCCATCCACCAATTTTGTCTCCCCCAAATGGGAAGAAGCACATGCGCCTGTATATTTCGGCTTCAGATAATACAATAGGCAGTATGTTAGCGCAAGAAGATGAAAATGGCATTGAAAGAGCCATTTATTATTTAAGTAGAGTACTCAATGATGCAGAGACTAGGTATAGCGCAATAGAAAAACTCTGCCTTTGTTTATATTTCTCTTGTATCAAACTTAAGTATTATATAAAGCCAGTTGATGTTTATGTTTCGTCTCATTGTGATGTTATCAAACATATGCTATCAAAGCCAATATTTCATAGTCGAATTGGCAAATGGGCTTTAGCCCTTACTGAATACTCACTGATATTTCAACCTCTTAAGGCAATGAAAGGTCAGATTGTATCAGATTTCATTGTTGACCATGCAGTGGTTGAGAACCCTCAACAATATGTAGACTTGAAGCCTTGGAAGCTATACTTTGATGGTTCGACTCATAGAGAGGGAACTGGTGTTGGAATGTTGATAATTTCTCCTGATGGAATTCCAACAAAGCTCAAGTACAAGATTGAAGGTCCCTTATGCTCCAACAACGAAGCTGAATATGAAGCACTGATTGCTGGACTTGAAGCTTTGTTAGAATTGGGGGCAACCAGAGTCGAAATTAAAGGAGACTCCGAACTAGTGATTAAGCAACTAACAAAGGAGTACAAATGCATCAAAGAAAACTTGATCATGTACTTTGTCATAGCAAATAGGTTGCTTAAAAAATTTGAATATGTGGAGTTAAATCACGTCTCGAGGACCAAGAATCAAGAAGCAAACGATCTGGCACAGTTAGCCTCAGGATACAGGGTATCAAAAGAGAAATTAGAGGAACTGATCGAAGTAAGAGGAAAAGCAATGGCTACCAAGCTTTCCCCAAGTGACCTGGAGAATTCACAATTAGGTTTTGCCAGCAAAGAAGAGTTTGAAGTATTAAATATAGCTTTAGCAGACACAGATTGGAGGAGTCCAATTGTGAACTATCTAAAAGATCCTTCGACAGACACGGATAGAAAGGTGACGTATAAAGCTTTATCATATTTCCTGATGGGGAACGAATTGTTCAAGAAAACTCCTGAAGGAGTCTTGTTGAAATGTCTGGGTGAAGCAGAAGCATATTTGGCTCTCTCAAATGTACACAGTGGAGCATGTGGTGCACATCAAGCGGGGCACAAAATGAAATGGCTTCTGTTTCGATATGGAATGTATTGGCCTTCTATGTTAAAAGACTGCATAGAATTCGCAAAAGGGTGTCAAGAATGCCAAGAGCATGCAGGTATTCAACACGCTTCAGCGAATGAGTTAAGTTCAATAATAAAACCATGGCCTTTCAGAGGCTGGGCACTAGATCTGATTGGAGAAATTCACCCTAAATCCTCTAAGGGTCAAAGATACATACTAGTAGGAATAGACTACTTCACAAAATGGGTCGAAGCGATACCGCTGGCGAATGTGGACCAAGAGGTTGTGATTGAGTTTATTCAGAAACACATCATATACAGATTTGGAATCCCAGAAAGTATAACCACAGATCAAGGATCAGTGTTCACTGGGCGAAAGATGCAAGACTTCGCCAAAGAAATGGGTTTCAAGTTTCTTACTTCTACACCTTACTATGCTCAGGAAAATGGACAAGTCGAAGCAGCGAATAAGATAATAATCGGTCTCATAAAGAAACATGTAGGAAAAAAGCCTAAGAGTTGGCACAAAACCTTGGACCAAGCGCTTTGGGCTTGTCGAACATCTCCAAAAGAAGCTACAAACACTACGCCTTTCCAACTGACATTTGGACATGACGCAATACTCTCAGTTGAGATATATTTGCAGTCAGTTCGGATACAAAGACAGGCAGAAATTCCTCCTAACATGTATTGGGAGTTGATGATGAACGAATTAGTAGACTTGGACGAAGACAGACTTCGAGCATTGGAGATGATAAAAAGACAAAAAGAAAGAGTGTCCAGAGCATACAACAAAAAGGTGAAAGGTAAAACATTTATCAATAATGACTTAGTTTGGAAAGTTATTTTACCTATAGATCGAAAGAATCAAACACTTGGTAAATGGTCCCCACACTGGGAGGGACCCTTTCGAATCTTGAAAGTATTCTCGAATAACGCTTACGAGATAGAAGAGTTAGCAGAAGATCGCAGGATCCTAAGAGTAAACGGGAAGTATCTGAAGAGATACAAACCAAGCATGCACGAAGTAAAGATTGCAAAAACGTAGATATTGAGGTATACTACGTAAGCCAAAATGGTTGAACTAACACCAAAATGGCTTTGTGTTCAAACAAACATGTATGACAAATAAAGTAAGAAGACAAAGAAACTTCAAAATATTTTCCATTAATATCAAAGGAGTACATTCATTACAGAAAAGGTGGTTCCCAAAACATTGAAGGTCACAAAATCCAAAACATAAAAACCTAAAACAAACCACCTCCTAGTTGATCCTTTGATCTAAACCCTCTAGGGGCAACATGGGCAAGCTTTCCGCCTCGAACATGTCCATGGATCCAGAGTTACGCATCCTCCTTACTATTCCCTTTTTGAGGAATATGTAAGATAAGAGCCTTCCATATGGAAGACACGTTACGACCCCTTGACGAGCAGCAGCCATAGAAACTGCTTCAACAAGCCCTTTGAAAATCATTAAAGGGAAGTTGATTTTCTTCCCACGGAGGGCACAGAGGATAAATTCCAAATCCTCCAACATGATGCTGTTTTGATCATGGTTTCGTGGATGAAAGTTGCCCACGAGGAGTTGATGCCAAACCCTAATGACCTTGGCGCTGAAAGGATCGTTATCCATAAGAGTCCTCAACAGAAGATGAGTAGTCATGTTGAAGCTATTGTCATCAAAAGTCTCACCAGAGTTATTGCATCTCATCAGGTTAGAGATGGTGGAGGGAGTGATTCTAATGTGGGCACTTCGAACCTCAGAGATTATAGTGGTTCTACCTTCCGGATCTATGCGTAGAGACGCAAACATCCAAAAGTCTGCTAACATGTTGGGATAAACAGGTCCCTCTAGGATTTCATAGTAGAAATCAAGTTCTTGGTTAGCAAAAAGGGCACTGATGCTTATGAAGTTTTCCTCAAGTTCTTCTTCAGAGAGTTTGAACTCCTTTTTTATGCAAGCCCTAATGTTATTGTAAGTGAGGGGTAGTGCCATGTGGAGAAGAAAAGTTTGAAAAGGGTTTTTCTGACTCTGTGTTTGAGAGAATGCAAGAAGAGAAACAAAGTTTTGGACAAGAGTTTTGAAGCAAGCGTGAAGAAAGAAGTATAATGCTAATCCTTTATATAGACCTGGGGCAATAAAGGAACGGTTCAATTTTAATGATTGATTAGACTGCATTTGGTATTCCAAAGAGAAGTTATGGCTTCCGCCGTTTCCCGCCCTTGGAAGTTGAGATGTAATCATGAATAACTGGTGCACGCACGTCTCAAAGAGACGTTTTGAAGAAAGTGACGTCATCACTTAATGATGGTTACGGCTAAGGGAGTAGAAACGTCAAGTCTAGGCTAAAAGGGTTGCGAAGGATAGTCAGGTCACGTGCTTACATTTATTAAGATTACTGTGGCAATAAAAATATATTTTGGCAAGCTTTGAAGAATTGCTAGAGTGCTACTCATGACCATTGCAAAATGAAATAAGTGGGTAAATTGACAGATAAAGTTGCACGTATATAGATTCTTGGAGAAACTGACTACAAAACAAAGAAAAGATAAGTGCGCAGCACAAAAAGAGAGTACAAGGTTCAAAGCAACTAATTAAAATCCCTAGGAAGATTATCTTTTATCTTCAAATACTGAGTTTCCCACGAAGACATACGAAGATCAAGCAATGCCCGTTGTCTCTTTAGTTCTTCAATTTCTGGAACTAGCTTCTGTGCAGCCTCGAAGTGTTGGATCCCTGACTGTGCCACTTCAGTTAATTCCTGCTGATTGGTTTGCTGAATTGTTGCCTGACGAGACTCAGCCTCCTTTATCTTCTCTTCGAGCATTTTAATTTCCTGTTTCCAGGACTTGATATTATTTTCACATTCGTCATACACTTCTTGATTCTTCAAGCGCTTTAGCTTAAGGGCGTCACCCTTTTTGGTTGCATCAGTAGCAGCTTTCCATGAAGAACTATGAGAAGCCATCTTCGCAGTGTGTTGTTCCTCAACATTTTGCTTCCGAAGAATGTTAGATTGAAGCTGCTCGATTAGAGAGCTTAGCAATACAATCACCTCTGAGACTTCTTTTGAAACCAGAAGTAGATCCACCTTCTTCAAAAGTTGGTTCAAGCTATGACCTTTGGTAGGATCCTTATGATCGCGACTTTATGTGTCTATTAATCTGATGACTGCAAGTGCACAGTCGTGTCGTGTAGTTTTAAAAGATATCGAATCCACAGGGACTATGAATCGATCTACCGTTATCTAAAGTTACTATGTAAAGTTAAGGCTACTAATATTTTTGATTGTTCTTAAGAGAAAGTGATTGTGAATATAAAGAAATATAATAAGAGACGGATATCAGTATGTTTTATGAAGTTGTTATCTATTTAAATCCCCTAATCTCAAACTTTCGCTCTGTTGACTCGGAACATACTAATATCCCTAACGTACGCTTTCGCCATCCCGCTCGGGTGTAAAAACAATTTTTGAAAATAAATAAGTTCTAATTAGTTTTAATACGCTTTCGCCATCCTTAAAACTAATGTCCTATGTCTACTATCCAGTTAAAGATCTCAAACTTTCGCTCTATTGATTTTAACCTTTGACCGTCTTAAACCCTCAAACTTTCGCTCTATTGGTTTTAAGACTTACTAATTAAATTAGACATACAAACCAAAAACAAGTGATAGTTAATAAAATATAATTAAGCCAATTTATTTCGGATCCCACAGTTAACTTACTTTACATACCGATATCTTAGTAAATTAGCCAGACATATTAATACAGTTAAGCATGCATAAATTAATTTGGATTATAATAAAAGGCATGTTAAATGGCATATAATATATCATGCAATATTAATATAAATAAATGCGGTAAATAATAAACCTGAATAAAATAAATTGCAATTGAATCTTGAAGTACCGAACTTCCACCACAGGTTGGCTGGATCGTTCTTCGGAATTAAACGGACAGAAATTTAAAGCAAGGAAATAAAACGATAAATCTAACGTAAGGCTAGATTTATAAAAGGTTCACAACAATTTCCGGTGTAGAAATTATTATGAGAAAATAAGCTGTTTGAATGAAAGCAGGAAGAAAAAATAGTAAGCGCGGAACAATTTCGGCAGCACTTCGTTAGCAGGAAATCGGACATTTTGAACTGAAGTGGCAGGCTCTATTTATAGGCGAGGAACTGCAGTTGGAATGCATGAAAATAGGGACTTCTCAGACTGGGCCTTGGAGACGTGCGTCTCCACTTTTTGGGGAAGACTCAGCACACGACTTGAGACGTGCGTCTCAAGTGGAGAGAATCTAGGAGTGGTTGGAGACGGGCGTCTCCTCTTTGGTGACGTGGCATAGAATGTTGGAGACGTGCGTCTCCACTTGCTTGTGTGATTTGGGCCACGCACAATTGATTCTTCGTGGGCTGGTCTGTCTCTTTGGGCCCTTGGGTCTTATTTGCACATTTGGGCCTTATTTGCACCTCTCTTTCACTTCAGCACCCCTTTTTCATCTTTTTGGCATAAATATTGGTCATTTTAGCTCCATTTCTTCTCCTTTTCACAATTAGTCTCAATAAGAGAGTAAAACCTGAAACAAAGCAAATACTCGCATAATATCATAATAAATCAACATAATAAACGAAAAATGCTATAAATATCTACGGATTTCAAGCTAAATATACGATATAAAATCGTGTTATCAAATTCCCCCAGACTTGAACCTTTGCTTGTCCTCAAGCAAAATAATAAGATAAATATAGGAGGACAGCAAAATGAAATACGCTTCCACCACGTCGTTCGGTCATACTCAGCTACATAGTGTTTTTGTTTTGAAAATAATGTTGCAGATCCTAGCAATAAGCTTATAGTAGCGACACTAGACAACTCCCAGTATGCATACCAATCCGAATCATGCCATTATAGCTTGACCTTGACTCGTCATCATGTTTTACCCTTTTCATTTGCGCGCAATCACATTAAGCCCATTATCTTGACACGCACATAGCAGAGTAGTCGGTTAGTGACTATGATCCTTCTTATGGAGTTCTGGCACATTTATGTGGTTTACTCCTTAGCGCTCACTTGTAGATTGTGGGGAATCGGACAACAGTCCTTCCTACCAAGTTCAGTACCAGATATCTTCTGAACCAATCAACAATGAGTTTTTAAATCCTTTGTATTTGAGATTTGTGACCTTTGGGTTAAATGATCTTGTGAGGATCACCTTACTTAGTAGGCACATTTCTTATTAGCGGTTAAGCACATAATTATTATTATAAGGATCATACACTTATATTCATCGACTCTCTGCGTAGTTGGTATCTAAGACGGTGCCGACTGCTAGAATAAACTACTAAGGGTTACTTCAAAAATTAAAGTCGGTGGTTTCGGTATAAAGGGTATTCAAATCGGTCACGCAAACTTGGGGGTTTTAGAGTGTTGGGACAATAAGGGTATTTGACTTGAATCTTGTGATTTTTGCGTTAAGTATATGAGTAGCTTCGTATTTCTCGAACGTGTGGGGTTATGCGTTTATCGTTTTGGAGCAAAATTTTTGTTATGGCTCAAGAAAATGGAAGAGATTGTAATAACCACGGAATTATACATATAAGACTTGAAATTCCATAAATATTCTTTATTGAATTAGAAAAAACATTACAAGGAAGGGAAATAAACTGAAAGGAAATAAAAATAAAGCGAGTAATACGATACGACTCCCCCAGACTTAAATGATGCAGTGTCCTCAATGCATGTGAACTACTCCTCAGTGTTGCGGTTGCGGGAACTACTTGCACCTCTTGTACGAACACGGCGACGTCTATCAGTAGGAGAGCCACTTACACGAATGTTAAGATCATGCAATTGTGTAGCAATTTCGGTGTATTGACCTTCGTTCCTAATAGCATAGTCACGGTGCTCTTGTTGCATATCTCGAATGAGCCTTAGTGTTTCGCTTTGATTTGTCTGCATAGCTTGAAAGAGTTGATCTTGGCGTTAAATAGCAGCATACAGGGCATCAAGAGTGATATGCGGAGGGTTGTTTTGAGGAGGTTGGTTGACATCAGCTTGTTCTTGGTTGAGTTCTTCTTCCATTGCATCCACAGGTTCATTAGGATGTTCAGGTTGGTTTTCTTGAGGATTATCATTAATGAGCCTCTAACGCTGAACATAACGGATGTTGATTTGCTCTGGGCATGGCAGGATGACATAAGGAATCAGAACTTTGTTGACGACCAAAGTGTAGCGGCCATCATGGCGGGGTGAAACCAAGTGAGAGTCACGGCAGTAAGTGAGATCGAGTGATTGGGTAGGCATCATGAGATGAGAGAGGGAGATGAGGTCATCACCTAGACCTAAGGCACAGGCCAAGGAGGTAATAATTCCGCCAAACAGGAAGGGGTTTGTAGCGGGGGCGTTGATGCAGCCTTGGATGTGTTGGAGCATAAAAGGTGCGACATTGAAACAGATATTGTGAAGCGCACAGTATAAGAAAAATAATTCATTTTGGTTTACCTTGTGGTTGTTGGATCTTGCAAAAATAGTGTGCCCCAAAACACGTTGAAAATAACGTATAGCGGGGTTTTGAATATGAGAAGCATGAAGAGACCTCCAACCGGTAGGAATTTCGCCAGTGAGATTAAACCAAAATTCGAAAGCAAGTTCTTCCCAAGATCGGCCATTGAGTTCTTGAAAGATTGTGCGGAGAGCATTTGGTGCATTATTAAAATGCAAGTACGTAGCCACTGCTTCTTGATCCAGAGTAAATTCACGGTTAAACATCCTAAATTGGATGGTACCGGTTAAGAGCGGTTGATCAGAAGGAGTGTCGTAGTTGAAAGAGCTCAAGAACTCTAAGACGAGTGGCTCATAAGTTGGTACGGGTTCGGTACAAAGATGGTGTAGGCTAGATTTTGTGAGCAAACGGGTGACACCATCTATGAGACCCAAAGTTTCTAGACATTCAATGTTCACAAATTTTGTGGGAACAACCGAACGTTCATAGAATGCAAGGTATTTGGTTCTTTGAGCATCGTTGTCTTCCTCTCGAAAGATAATATTTGCAAGGTTAGGAGGTGGCCTCTCTAGACGCACACTACGGATGATTGATCGTGGAGGCATGATGTGTTTGGAAAGAAAAATAGTATGGAGAGTAGAAGAGTAGAAAATGGTTTGGAGGTTGTGAAGAAGAAGAGTGGTGGTGGTGTGGTTTTATAGTGAGGTTTGAAAATGGTGTGGTTAATGTAGAATTAAAATGGAGTTATGGTGGTGTTTGAAGTTTGAATGGAATAGAGAAATGGGAAATGATGTAGAGTTAAGGAGGTGAATGATGGAGGATGAATGAGGTTTATGGTGTTTAAATGGAAGAAATAATGGGGAGAATGAAGAATATTGAATGATGAATTTTGAAATTCAAATTCAAAATTCGAAAATGGGGAGAAAATGCTTCTGTGTGGTCAAACTGCAATGCAGACTGCTGGCCTTGGGAGACGCGCGTCTCAGGTTGTCAGTCTGCTGGGGGACAGGGCATGGAGACGGGCGTCTCCTGTCCTTTGCGTGCAGGGTTCTGGTCCCACATAATTGGAGACGTGCGTCTCCTAGCTTAGGCAGGTGGTTGTCACGCATGCATGGGTGTGGACCGGTTCTGAAAGATAGGATTAATTAGAGAATAATAGTTCAGAACAATGTCATTGTTTCATACTATAAACAACAAAAATAATGGTAAACAGGAATATATAGCAGTTAATAGTAATGCAGTATAACACAGTAGCAGTAATGAATAAAATAATGCATTTGAAATTAAAACTGGTACTGAGTGTTGACAGAAGCAGAATGTAAAATTGCAGAAAATGAAATTCTAAACTAGGAATTGGAAATCGCTAAAACTAGAAATAAAATCTAATGATCTAAGCGGTAACATCTAGCCACGTCTATTGTTGTGCACATTAGAGTAAATGTGTTTGAAAACTTCGTCGAATTGAGCATTGACGGTGTCGATGAAATCGAAGAAGTGCATTTGCAAAGTGTGTAGCTCGTTGCGCACATGTTGTACATCTTGTTGCAGTGCATTAATGGCTTGCTCATGTGTGTTCTGATTAGGAGTTCTTTGGTTCACTGATTCGGTGGATGCAGCAGGTTGTTGTGGTTCAAGCTCGACATCAGTCATATCTTCAGTATATTCTCCAGTAGGAGTCTCAGGCTCATACTCAGGAATGGGTTCATCTTCAGGAAGAGGTTCATATTCAGGCTCATGATCATCCTCAGGCATAGGTTCATATTCAGGTTCAAGGTAATCTTCGTGTATATTTCCTTGTTCATAGTATCTAGGAGGAGTGTCAGGCTCAGATTCCGATACGTGCATTTCTTCATCAAAATGTTCATAAGCTTGTGGGGTTTCAGGTGAGGCTTCTCTCACAGGAATCTGACCATAGTAAAGCCAGTTAGCAGGGTTGTGCACACTCGTTCTTGGACTAGGTAAGGTGAACTGATCCAGTACTTTGTTATCAATGAGTAAATCAAACTGATCAGGTCCAAGGTTACCAATGATACCTCGATTAAAGCAGAAGTGAATGTCCATAGAATTGTGGGAACCAAAAGGTGTCAATCTAAGCAGAGGTATTCGCAGTCCTATAGCATTAGCAATCATAGTGACAAATCCGCCGATCAGAATAGGTGAAACTTCGTCTTGCGTGATGCGCTCGAAGTTAGTTAGCATGAATGCGATGGCGTTGACCGGACGATTCTGAGAGGTGCAGAACATGATGAATAACTCTTCTCTAGTAACTTCATTAATATTATCGGGTTTACCGAAAATGTAGTGAGCGATGATCTTATGCAATTATCTGAAAGCAGGGTTATGGATGTTCTCGGATTGAAACTCATTCTCTTCAGGGTTATCGTTTCCAGTGATCTTGCCCCAAAATCTTTCCAACTCCCAGTATGCGAGACTGTCTTCAGCTATTGTGGTGTATGCATCTGATCCATG
Source organism: Vicia villosa (assembly GCF_029867415.1). NCBI lineage: Eukaryota > Viridiplantae > Streptophyta > Magnoliopsida > Fabales > Fabaceae > Vicia > Vicia villosa. The sequence continues at coordinate 156,312 of NW_026706235.1, forward strand.
AGGTAGTTCTAACATTTCAGCAAAATCTCGGATGCAAAACTGATATTCTAAACCAAAGAGTCGAAAGAGGATAACTCCTTTCCTCAGCCCTTGTCCACAGTTAGGAAGATAAGTCAAGGAGCTCAAGAATTCCAGAGTGAGCTTTCGGTAAGTACTAAACTTGCGGAACAGGTGAGAACCGGTCCAACCGATTTGGTTCAGCAAGTGCATGACGCTTTCTTCGATACCAAGTCTTTCCATAGTCGGCTGGTGAGGATAGCGAGTCAAATCCATTTGCCTTTCGGCCAGCTTAGCATATCTCGCTTCTTGTCCTCTACCACGGAACACAACTTCCATATTGTCAACTTCTTGCATCTTGATGAGTTAGTAGTTAAGGAAAACCTAGAAGTTGAAAATATTAAGATTAAGTTAGAACTAGGCTAGTGTTGTTTTAAAAAGGAAAAATAAAGAGAAAAATAAAATAAAAGATGTAACAAGTTATAATAATAAATATAATTATATAAAGGAAATATTTTCACGATTTAAAGATAGCGGTTATAATTATAGTAATTATTATAAAATGTAGGAAAAATATAAAAATAATTAAAATTAAAATTAAAATAATTCAAAATAGAATAGAATATTTAAATAAAAATAAAAAGTTAAAAATAAAAATAATAAAAAAAAATAAATGTGGGTTGTCTCCCACCAAGCGCTTTGTTTTATGTCGTAAGCTCGACGATTTTAAAATAGAAAACTATTTTTTCGAATGAGCGGGCAGCTCGTCAAGTTTAAAAATTTGAATGTTTTCATCATGTTCGAGATGATGGTAATACTTAAGACGTTTCCCATTTACGACAAAAGGTTTGACGGTTTCTCCTTTGATTTCTATCGCTCCGCTCGGAAATATGTTAGTGATTTCGAAAGGGCCAGACCATCTAGATCGTAACTTCCCAGGAAATAATTTTAATCTAGAATTAAATAGAAGTACTTTATCGCCTATGTTAAAATTTTTCCTAGATATACGCTTGTCATGCCATTTTTTGTTCTCTCTTTATAGATTTTGGCGTTCTCGTAAGCGTCTTGTCTAAGTTCGTCTAATTCGTTTATGTCTAGAAGTCGTTTCTCACCAGCGGCAGTGTAGTTTAAATTTAAATTTTTAATGGCCCAATAGGCTTTATGTTCTAACTCTACCGGAAGGTGGCATGATTTTCCATAAACGAGTTTGAATGGGGTGGTTCCAATTGGAGTTTTGAAAGCTGTTCTATAAGCCCATAAAGCTTCATTTAACTTGGTTGACCAATCCTTTCTAGATATAGCAACAGTTTTCTCCAATATTTGTTTTATTTCGCGGTTAGATACTTCTACTTGTCCGCTTGTTTGTGGATGGTATGGTGTAGCTATTCGATGATTTACTCCATATTTTCGAAGGAGTTTCTCAAGGATTCTTGAAATGAAATGGGACCCACCATAGCTAATTACCAGTCTTGGCACACCGAACCTAGGAAAGATGACGTTTTTGAAGAGTTTGATAACTACTCGTGTATCGTTTGTAGGAGAAGCGATAGCTTCTATCCATTTCGAAACGTAATCGACAGCTACGAGTATATATTGATTTCCGAATGATGATGGAAACGGACCCATAAAGTCTATTCCCCAGACATCAAATATTTCTACTTCTAGGATGCCCTTTTGAGGCATTTCGTCACGTCTCGAAATATTTCCGGTTCGTTGGCATCTATCACAGTTTAATACAGCAAAATAAACGTCTTTCCACAGGTTGGGCCAGAAGAGCCCAGATTGAAGGATTTTGGCGCAGGTTCTAGATGTGCTATGGTGTCCTCCACATGGTGCAGAATGACAGTGTGTTATTATGCTTCCTATTTCTTCCTCGGGTACACAACGTCTAAAGATTCCATCGGGGCCTCTTTTGAAAAGTAGGGGGTCGTCCCAATAGTAATGTTTTAGCTCATGGAAAAATTTCTTCTTCTGTTGGTAACTTAGATCAGGAGGAAGTACACCAGCAGCTAGGTAGTTTACGAAGTCTGCATACCAAGGTGTGTCAGAGTGGACTAAAGCTACTTCTGCGAAGTTATTGGTTTCAGTTATTGGATGGTATGGTTCTAATTCGTTAGCTTCTAACTGAGCGATGAGTCTTTCATAAGGGAAATCATCGTCAATTGGTACTTGTTCGGGTTTCAGATTTTCCAGTCGAGAGAGATGATCTGCTACGACATTTTCAGTTCCCTTTTTGTCTTTAATTTCCAAGTCGAACTCTTGTAATAACAGGATCCATCTCAACAGTCTCGGTTTGGCGTCCTTCTTGGTTAAGAGGTACCTAATAGCGGCGTGGTCAGTGTATATGATTATTTTGGCTCCTACCTGGTAAGAACGGAACTTATCTAACGCGAATACGACAGCTAATAATTCCTTTTCTGTCGTGGCGTAATTCATTTGAGCTTCGTCTAGGGTTCTACTCGCATAGTATATGACATGTAGTTTCTTATCTTTTCTTTGCCCTAGAACGGCTCCTACAGCATAATCGCTTGCGTCGCACATTATTTCGAAAGGCTCGTTCCAGTCGGGAGGTTGCATAATTGGTGCAGAGATTAATGCTTGTTTAAGCGTATGGAATGCTTCAGTGCATTTATCGGTAAAAATGAATTCGGTGTCTTTCATCAGTAATTCAGTTAAGGGTTTGGTTATTTTAGAGAAATCCTTAATGAAACGTCGGTAAAAACTAGCGTGTCCTAGAAAACTCCTTATTTCTCTAACTGTTTTGGGAGGTTGAAGGTTTTCGATAATTTCGATTTTAGCTTTATCCACTTCGATCCCTCTATCGGATACGATGTGTCCAAGTACGATTCCTTGTCGAACCATGAAATGGCATTTTTCCCAATTAAGGACAAGGTTAACGCTTACGCATCGTTTAAGTACTGATTCATGTTTCTCTAAACATGTTTCAAAACTTCCTCCACAGACAGAGAAGTCGTCCATAAAGACCTCCATTATTCCATCCAGGAAGTCGGCAAATATTGCCATCATGCATCTTTGGAAGGTTGCGGGTGCATTGCAAAGTCCGAAAGGCATTCGTCTATAAGCGAATGTGCCATAAGGACAGGTAAACGTGGTCTTCTCTTGGTCGTCAGGGTGGATAGGAATTTGGAAAAATCCGGAGTATCCATCCAGATAACAGAAATGTGAGTGTTTAGCTAGGCGTTTGAGCATTTGATCGATGAATGGTAAAGGGAAATGGTCTTTTCGGGTGGCTTTGTTTAACTTCCTATAGTCAATGCACATTCTCCATCCAGTTTGGGTACGTTGTGCTACAGATTCGCCTTTTGCGTTAGTGATTACAGTAACTCCTCCTTTCTTTGGTACGACATGAACATGACTAACCCATTTACTATCGGATATTGGATATATTATTCCGGCTTCTAGCAGTTTTTGGATTTCCTTTTTAACCACATCGCTCATAATAGGATTTATTCGCCTTTGATGTTCCCTAGAGGTTTTACAATCTTCTTCGAGCATAATGCGGTGCATACAGATGGAAGGACTTATTCCTTTCAAATCTGATATGTTATATCCTAAAGCGGTTGGGTATTTTCTTAGGACAGTAAGTAGTTTTTCAGTCTCGGTCTGTCCTAAATTGGCGTTAACTATAACTGGTCGGTTTTGTTCTTCGTCTAAGAATTCGTACCTAAGGTCGGTAGGTAGTGTTTTAAGTTCTATAGCAGGTTTCTTAGGCCAAGGTATAGGATCAGGAGTTAATGCTAAACATTCACTCAGGTGGTTATCTTGATATTCCCCACGCCAGTTGTCGTCTTCAAAAATTGGCGGTATAGGAATTTTTAGGATCTCGGTTTCCTTATGTGGTTCGGATTTTATTTCATTAACACACTCGTTGATTATGTCAGCAGAGCAGCATGTGTCAATTATAGAAGGTGCTTTTAGGAATTGGGAAAGAATAAATTCTATTTTCTCTTCTCCTACTTCGAAGGTAAGCTTTCCTCGCTTGACGTCTATAATTGCACCAGCAGTTGCTAAGAATGGTCTTCCTAATATGATCGGGATGTTAGAATCTTCTTGGATATCCATTATGATGAAGTCAGTTGGGATGTAGAATTGGCCTACACGAACAAGGATATTTTCTAACATTCCTACAGGGTATTTAACTGAACGGTCAGCTAGTTGAAGAGACATTCTCGTTGCCTTAAGCTCACCCAGATTTAGCTTCTTACAGGTTGAAAGAGGCATCAAACTAACACTGGCTCCTAAGTCGCACAAGGCTTTCTCTATAATAGTCTTTCCTATTACGCAGGGTATAGAAAAACTACCAGGATCTTTCAGTTTGGGAGGCATGTTATTTTGGATGATAGCGCTACATTCAGCGGTAAGTGTTACAGTTTCGTTATCCTCGAGTTTCTTTTTGTTCGATAGAATTTCTTTTAAGTATTTAGCGTACGAAGGCATTTCGGTTATGGCTTTTGTGAACGGTATGGTTATGTTTAATTGTTTCATAAGTTCTACGAATTTTTTAAATTGCGCTTCGGTTTTTGATTTGGCTAATCTCTGAGGGTAAGGAATTGGTGGCTTATAAGGTGGTGGTGGAACGTAAGGTTTTTCTTTTTCAGGTTCCACTTCGTTGTTGTTCTCATCGGTCTTAGCAGTTTGATCATCGGTTGATGTCTTTTTGGTTTCCTTTGGCTCTTGTTGGGACATGGGTGCGTTTTGAGTTCTAGGATCGATAGGTCCATCGTAGTTCGTTCCACTTCGTAGTGTTATCGCGTTCGCATGTCCTTTAGGGTTAGGTTGTGGTTGAGCAGGAAACGTGCCAGCAGGGGCAGCAGTAGGTGCTTGTTGTTGGGCTACTTGTGAAATTTGAGTTTCTAACATTTTGTTATGCGTAGCTAAAGCATCTACTTTGTTCGCTAATTGTTTTAGTTGCTCGCTATTGTGGATGTTTTGATTTAGGAAGTCCTTATTAGTTTGTTGTTGGGAAGCTATAAAGTTCTCCATCATGATTTCTAGATTCGACTTCCTAGGGGCGTTTTGAGCAGCTACAGGCGCTTTTTGATAACCAGGTGGGACAGCAGGTGCTTGTCCAGGCGCGTACAACGCATTGTTGTTCTTATACGAAAAGTTCGGATGGTTTTTCCATCCAGGGTTGTACGTGTTAGAATAAGGGTTTCCTTGAGCATAATTTACTTGATAAGATGGGATCCCAGTCAAGAGTTGACATTCGGCAACTGCATGTCCAGTCAATCCACAAATCTCGCAGTTAGGTGCTACGGCAGCAGCGGTGGCTGAAGGAGTGATAGTTAAGTTTTCGATCTTTTGAGTTAAAGCGTCTACTTTAGCGTTAACGCGGTCTATACCACTTATTTCGTACATTCCTCCTTTGGTTTGGGTTTTCTCTAGAGCGGCTCGTTCTCCACCCCATTGGTAATGGTTTTGTGCCATGTTCTCTATGAGATTGTATGCTTCATCATGGGGTTTGTCCATTAGTGCTCCGCCAGCAGCGGCATCTATAGTCATTTTAGTGTTATAAAGGAGACCACCATAGAAAGTATGGATGATCAGCCATGGTTCGAGTCCATGATGAGGGCATAATCTAAGCATGTCCTTGTATCGTTCCCAAGCTTCGAAGAGTGATTCGTTATCTTTCTGGGTTAATCCGTTGATTTGCCCTCTTAGCATAGCAGTTTTGCTAGGCGGAAAGTATCTTGCTAAGAATACTCTCTTCAATTCGTCCCATGTAGTTATGGAATTAGAAGGTAGGGATTGAAGCCACGCTCTAGCTCTATCTCTCAAGGAGAAAGGAAAGACACGTAATCGAATAGCTTCGGAACTAACGTTGTTAGCTTTGACAGTATCGGCATATTGCACGAACACAGATAAATGGAGGTTGGGGTCGTCTGCAGGGCCTCCAGAGAATTGATTCTGTTGAATAGCTTGTACCAACGAAGGCTTCAGTTCGAAATTGTTCGCCTCAATCGCAGGTGGTGCGATACTTGAGTGCGGTTCAGCGCGTGAAGGAGCGGCATAGTCTCTAAGAGGACGAATAGCAGCCATCTCTAACTTCGGGATAATTTGATTGATTTGATCAGTAAAGGTCAATTCCTGATTAATCGGAATTGGTGCTACTTCGGGAAGATTGCGAGCTCGACGTTTGACGTTAATGAAACGTTCGATCTCGTTAATTCGTTGTATTAAATCTCCTCCTTGTGAACGAGTATTTGGCATACAATCGTTCAGAAAGTAGGGAAAGAATTGCCCTAGTCTCTACGGTGTAACAGTGAGTTACGATATCGACTTAAATAGTCCCCGGCAACGGCGCCAAAAACTTGGTCGTCTCTTTACGTGTCTATTAATCTGATGACTGCAAGTGCACAGTCGTGTCTGTAGTTTTAAAAGATATCGAATCCACAGGGACTATGAATCGATCTACCGTTATCTAAGGTTACTATGTAAAGCTAAGGCTACTAATATTTTTGATTGTTCCTAAGAGAAAGTGATTGTGAATATAAAGAAATATAATAATAGACGGATATCAGTATGTATTTCGTTTAACTTAAGGTGATCCGAAGGTCCATTGGCTAATGCATAATTCGATTAAAAATCTTTATTAATTCAATTGATTAAAAGTCCTCCTCTCAAACTTTCGCTCTGTTGATTTAGACCACTATCCTAACTCGTAACGTACGCTTTCGCCATCCCATTAGATATTAGAAAAGCTTTTTGGAAACAACGTAATTAATAAAATGCTTGTTTTATGAAGTTGTTATTTATTTAAATCCCCTAATCTCAAACTTTCGCTCTGTTGACTCGGAACAGGCTAATATCCCTAACGTACGCTTTCGCCATCCCGCTCGGGTGTAAAAACAAATTTTGAAAATAAATAAGTTCTAATTAGTTTTAATACGCTTTCGCCATCCTTAAAACTAATGTCCTATGTCTACTATCCAGTTAAAGATCTCAAACTTTCGCTCTATTGATTTTAACCTTTGACCGTCTTAAACCCTAGAACTTTCGCTCTATCGGTTTTAAGACTTACTAATTAAATTAGACATACAAACCAAAAACAAGTGATAGTTAATAAAATATAATTAAGCCAATTTATTTCGGATCCCACAGTTAACTTACTTTACATACCGATATCTTAGTACATTAGCCAGACATATTAATACAGTTAAGCATGCATAAATTAATTTGGCTTATAATAAAAGGCATGTTAAATGGCATATAATATATCATGCAATATTAATATGAATAAATGCGGTAAATAATAAACCTGAATAAAATAAATTGCAATTGAATCTTGAAGTACCGAACTTCCACCACAGGTTGGCTGGATCGTTCTTCGGAATTAAACAGACAGAAATTTAAAGCAAGGAAATAAAACGATAAATCTAACGTAAGGCTAGATTTATAAAAGGTTCACAACAATTTCCGGTGTAGAAATTATTATGAGAAAATAAGCTGTTTGAATGAAAGCAGGAAGAAAAAATAGTAAGCGCGGAACAATTTCGGCAGCACTTCGTTAGCAGGAAATCGGACATTTTGAAATGAAGTGGCAGGCTCTATTTATAGGCGAGGAACTGCAGTTGGAATGCGTAAAAATAGGGACTTCTTAGACTGGGCCTTGGAGACGTACGTCTCGACTTTTTGTGGAAGACTCAGCACACGACTTGAGACGTGCGTCTCAAGTGGAGAGAATCTAGGAGTGGTCGGAGACGGGCGTCTCCTCTTTGGTGACGTGGCATAGAACGTTGGAGACGTGTGTCTCCACTTGCTTGTGTGATTTGGGCCACGCACAATTGATTCTTCGTGGGCTGGTCTGTCTCTTTGGGCCTTTGGGTCTTATTTGCACATTTGGGCCTTATTTGCACCTCTCTTTCACTTCAGCACCCCTTTTTCATCTTTTAGGCATAAATATTGGTCATTTTAGCTCCATTTCTTCTCCTTTTCACAATTAGTCTCAATAAGAGAGTAAAACCTGAAACAAAGCAAATACTCGCATAATATCATAATAAATCAACATAATAAACGAAAAAATGCTATAAATATCTACGGATTTCAAGCTAAATATACGATATAAAATCGTGTTATCACCTTACTAAGAATTTCGACAAGGTTGGTTTCGAAGAACTTCTCCTTTATCTGATGAAGAAGACCAGAAGTATCCTCTTTGTCACCAGATTCTGTCTGAACAGCTGGAGAAGTTTCGAGCTCAGAGTACGAAATATTATCAATATTCATCATGGCCTTGAGGAAGCTGAGAGGATCAGTTTGCTTAAGTTGCTCCAATTCTGAAGGGGTAGGCTTTGCTGGGGCAGGCGTCGAAGTAGTTCCAGAAGTAACTACGGTCCCAAAGGTCGAAGTTTATGAAGATTGGTTTTGGCCAATTTGGAGGTTTCTTCCATAGCATTTTGTTCCGACACAGTATCTTCACTACCAGTTGGTTGTTCAGCTGCATTGACGCTACCTGAACCCTGACGATCTTCTCCCATATTGTCGTTCGTATGAGTAGGAGGAGAATCATCAGTTGAATGGCTTTCTTCAACTGCCGTAATAGGAATGATAGTTGCAAGAGGCTGAGTATCTTCGAGGACTGGGGAGAGCACGTGAGATTGGTATTGAGAAAGATCTGCGTCAAAAAATTAGAATTAATCATGTTGGAACGGTTGGAAAAATTTATTCGTCATAAAGAAGAACATACGCTTACTTTGGAGATTATCAAAGTCAATGGCGAGATCGAAAGCCTTAAGATTGGAAGTAGCTGTGCCAGCATCGTCCTACAGTTACAAGGTAAAATGTCAACTTGATCGTTTACGTTAAAATTTATAGAAATGATTATGTTATGAAATTCAAATACCTTGGCTGGAATATTATCTGGACTTAAGTTATGGCTTTCCACAACGAGGACATTACTAGAGGCTTTTAGGGGTGACTCTTCAGAAGACACTTTATCATTTGGCAAAGTAATCTTCGAAGAACCAGACCCCTTTTCTTTACCTGAAGGAGTGACAGCCTTCTGTCTTTTCTTGTGTCCTTGCCTGGTGCGAGGAGGAGATTTGTCTTCATCGTCTGAAACAACTGTTTGAGAAGCTTTTCGCTTCGAATGTACCGGAGGCTTCGAAGTCTGAAGAATATAAATTGAGCAAAGTAAGTACTATCCATAGAATACAAAAGTTGGAATATAAAATGCGTATGTACCGTGGGTTTCTTGCCGGTCGTGGTAGAATCACTCCCACTTGTCTTGTTGCTCTTCGAAACTCCAGAATCCTTTTGTACAGCGGCTTCTTTGATCTTTCTCTTTCGAGCAACGACTGTAGTTGAAACTGGAATCAGTATTTCAGCGAAAAAAGAAAAGTTAGTCGAAAGTTGTCTAAACCCAAACCTTCAGGTATTGGAGTCAAGAAATGAACATGTTCAAGATCTATATGAAGATGTCCTTTGAAAGTATCCAGGGTATGCTTAGTCGGGACCACTCGTTCAGCGCGGTTTTTAGTGCTTTCGTGAAGAATTTTAAAAGCGTTCCCACACACGAACCAGTCTGGGAAAGGAGGGCTTAAAGCCACACCAAAATCAGCATTTGGCAGTGGAGGGAATTTTGGAGGACTAAGTTTGAAAGCCACTTCATAACGCAATTCTGGTCGAACAGACGAGGGCAGTTTCAACTTATCCAGTTTAGCAGAAAACTTTTCGCGTAAAATGACTGCAGCTTCACGAACGGTCCGACTAAGATCATCAGGCCTGTAGATAGTCTCAAAGAATTTTTGAAAGGCTTGGATTTCTTTAATATGGGTCGAAGTACCTTTGTGAAAGTTTTCCTGCACATCAGCAAAAGCTGCGGTTAGTTCTCGAGTAAGGCTCTCAGCATCAAAGATTTGTGTGGTGTAGTAATCTGTCCACCATTGATGGAAATCTGGAGTAGAATAAAGGGCAGGTTCGAAAGAAATAGGAGAAAGATTGGTAACACCAGCGTATCTGGCAATTTTGGACTCGCACTCTTCTTCAGTTAGATGTAAAGTGTATAGACACATGTGGTTCCTCTTGTCATACAAGCATTTGGGTTTCATCTGGACTAATCCAAACTGTCTTGATACAAGGTTTGGTTGGTAGCCAAGGAGAACACATTGGCCCTTGGAGGGTCGAAGTCGGTGATAGAATAGCCTTGGAGTGAGAAAAGCTTCCCAAATGGTCATGGATTCAACCTCTTGATCCTGAGACATTGCTGGAAACTTTCGAGTGAACCATTCAGGACCCACTGTCCTGTATACGAATGGAGCCATCGAAGGGCTGAATTGATAATGTTGGGCGAACATCATTGTATATGCTAAAAAATGTTCACGAAGCTTCCCAGTTTCTTCTTTTGGAGTGAGCAGAGCCAACCGTGTTCCTTCTACAGTTCGATTTTTTATGTTTGGATCTTCTTCGTTGATAATACCTCGAAATGGGAGGTAAGCTTCGAAAGTAGCATTGAGCCATAGTTGCAGAAACCAGAAAGGACCAACAAAGAGCAGAGATCCTAATTTATAACTCTTAACGAGGTCTGTTGCCTCACCAAGGTTTTCATAGAGGAATCCTAAAATTAACTGGCTTAGGTTTAATCTTTTGCCAGCATGTAGCTGATTAGCCATACAAAGGTACCTCTTTGCTACCTGTATAGACCTAGAACAGAAAACGCACCTCGAAATCCATAGCGCTAGAAAAGCAATATGTTCTTCGTCCGAAACTACTGCATTTGCTTCGTCATGGTATTTTTGGATAAAAGCAGTATAAGTAACTGTCGCTTAGTTAAAGTTGATGGTATCAGTATCCATGACATTGGGGTCAAAGGTTTCTCCGGTTGGTCGAAGCCCTGTGATAGCGACTATGTCAAAGAGGGTGGGAGTGACCATTCCACACAGAAGATGGAAAGTATTATGGGAAGCATCCCAGAAGTGGACTGACGCTACTAACATGGTTTGGTTATATTCTAGACCTGTTTTAGATAATTTAATTAGGTCATAAATCCCTAATTGTTCCCAGAAAGATTCCTTTTGTTTTTCTACCCTTACTAGCCAGGCATAGTACAATTCAGGATCTTTTGCTAAAGGAATGGACCTAAAGACTTTCACAAAATTGGTTACATAGTTTCACCTAATTTTCTCTAAGGTTGAAAGGGTCGCAGTCGAAGTTTCGTCTGCGCGGTCAGGATCTGCTAAGATTGGATGACCATCTTCATCTATCCTATTCTTGCTAACTAGAGGCCTAGTTTTATAACAAGCAGGAAAGAATTTATTCAAAGAGGAGTTAGTTTCTCCTGGTAAAGGACCTATGAAGGCATGAGTTTTTCCAGAAAGTTCAAAGGGAATGATTACCTGAGAAGCATAAATGGCGCGCACTTCTGCAGTATTTGGGTTTGGTATGTACTTTTGATCCCCCATCTGTGTAGATTTCTGAAGTTTCAAAGCGGGTTGAAGAACGTTTGAAGAAGACGCCATGAGTAAGTTTGATTTGGGAAATGGGTTTGAATGTAACCAGAGACGTTCTTTTCTGTGGAAAGAATGAGGAAATAAAGGTGAAAGTTATATGAGGGTAGGAGTTCAAGTATTTAAAGGTTTAACGGAAACCCTTTCAAATCTTTTGGGTAAAAGCCAAGAGACACGCGGCAGGCGTTGATTTAATCCAACGGCGGTCGAATAGTTATTAGCTTTACTCCTAGTATATAGGAGTAATGATCATGAAGTAAGACCAGAACGTGGGAATGTAAGTTATGAGTAGACATCTTTGAAGATGACAAGACGTTTTGGAAATAGAGTCATAAATGATTATGACGTCAGTCAATAGTCTAGGAACTCTAAAACGAAATCTTATTATAACAAGAAACGCCTATTTCTCTTGTTTTTCGAAACAGGCATTTATTGGGGGCAATTTGTTAGCTGAAGATTTCGTTTGAGAAGAATGTCTTTCGAAGATTTGGAATTCAAAGGAAGATGGTTACTGATGATCATCTTTGAAGATAAAAATGGTTACTGATGGCCATGCTTCGAGAATGATGTTTAAGTTGGAACAAAGATAGTGAGCGCCGAAGCTAAATTCGAAAAGAATGGTCTTTGGGACTTAGACGTTTTTTGCGAAATATGCGAAGTACTGAAGCTTAGCGTGTTTTCGTGGCATTCTCGATTCTGATTACGTTGCCACGCGTCGAAAGAGGATTCAGGCGGGAGGATTTGAATTTCGAAGTAGTTTATATAACTGCACAAAGACAGATGGCATCCCAGGGATTCTCGAAGAATAACGTGGCATCAGATTAGTGTAGGACCGTTAGGGTCAAATTTAGTATAAATAAGGGTCTTAGTATTAGGATTCCGTGTGTTCATTTTGTACAAATCACTCACATATTACTCAAGTATCAAGTGTTAAGAGAAAGAGTTCGCTGAGAAATGTACGTATGACACCAACACCATTTTAAATACATGTGTATTTTTCTTTATTCAAGTATCTTTCGATATTACTGCATTCCATTTACTTTATGTCATTTATATTCCTGCACTCTTTACTTTCATGTCATCTAATTTTCGAAGCATTTAACTTTTCTGCACTTTAAGATTCTTGCACTTTTACAGTTTTGTCTTATGTTTTATCTTTAACTTACCTTTCGCTGATGTTATATTTATGTGTATAACAAGGTGATTGCTAATCTTTATTTCCTTGATTAAGTATTTCTTATTTCGAGACACACCAAACATAGACATAATTCGAACTATCATGAATAACAACCTTTTTGACTATGTCCTAGGATCAATCTAGTCGATCCTACGAGTAACCAAATCATATTTATTATAGTTTGGAAGACTAGCGGTTGTTTACCGGAAATCACCGTAAACAGTTACACAAAAGGAAGGTTTAAAGAACCCTTTGTATCCATGGTTATCCATGGGCTCTTAATTGCTTAGCTCACTTTTGAATTGTTTTCAAAAAAAGTTTGATTTGTTTGAAAAGTAGTGTGTGAATAGAAATTTGAATTTTAGAGCAAGCAATTAGTAGCAACTACCCTAAGTTTGAAAAATCGTTCTTTTAGCTTTTCGGGCGAAATGGTCTATCCATACCATGAGAGGGCAGAAAGTCTTTCAATTGGATGCTGAAAGGGTCATCGAGTTATCGTTCGCCATAAGACTGTCCCATGCCATAAAGAGGGCAGGTAGTCTAAGGGAAGGATATAATAGTCATTTTATCTTCTTAGGCATCATGCGAGGATACCTTAGCAATAGGGACAATCATTCTTTATAAGGAAACCTCGAGGGAGTTTCAATAACTTTAAAGGCAACATTGCTTTAGGTATCCTCGGAATCGAGGGACTTTGACTATTTAGTATACTTAGAGGCAACATAATCATAAGGCAACAGGCAACAAAGGCAACAAGAGGGATTACCCTAAAGGTGTGTGTGGCATAATCATGTGGTTAACTTCGATGATATTTATCTTGTAAGTTAGTGATCTATATTCAGCTAATAGTCTTGCACTCCCTAGGGTTACTAACCATGACAGAAAATAAAACAGTTAAAATCCTACGCTATTACAATAAACACCTGCGGGGATGGGGGAAAAATAAAACCTAACCCATTACAATAAAACCCTTATAGGGTAACGGAAAAATAAAGGCAGAAAATTAATTTACACATCTTCAACTTTGATCTTCCTCGAACCTTCGATTGACTCTGATTATCTGAGAATTAAACGGACAATAATAAGGGTGAGTGCATGAGAAATTCATGGGCGATCGGAACAAACCTTATTTTAATCAAAAGGCAAAAAAATTAAAATTAAAATGATATTTAAAAAAAAATAGCTAGAAACTTAGCTTTTTGACTTGAACGCGCGTGGCTGAGAGATCTTGGTTAATCCTGGAAATTAGCCACGAAGAAGAAAAAAATGTTAGTGCATTAACTGATCTAAACCCTAACTGATTATAAACCCTAAAAAGTTTACAAACCCTAACCCTGAACCTAAAAGGGTCATTTAAGAAAACTTATTGTGACCAAAAAGGTTTATAAGGCTTAAAAATGCGTTAGTGAATAACACCTACCTGAGAATTCTAGGGTTTATAAATGAATCGAGGTTAACAAATCTTTAATTTTTAACTAATTAATTAATTAAAAGTATACAAAAATAACAATTTCTATTGTTTAAAAACAATTATTGATACAATTGTGGAAAAATCGAGTTTTCGATTAAAAAATAAATAAATGTAAAATTATTATAAAGAAAAATTAATTTATTAAATAAGTGAAAATAAATAAATGAAAAAAAGAAAAGAATTGTAAACTAAAAAAAAGAAAAAAGAAATAGCCAAAGTATTTAAAAATAAAAAAATTTAGAAAACTTAGCGGGTAATCTGGTGTGGATGATCTTTGAGGGAGTATGGTAGGGTTGCAGCTCTAGGCTCTTGGATCTGGCGTGGAAGAAGATCTGAAGGCTCACGTTGAAGGCCTATGATAGGCACCTGCGCGTGAGGCGCACTGGATCTGAAATCAAGTAAATTGTAAAAATACATTGTGGAACCTGGGGATCGATCCCACACCCTTCCGATTAAGGGTAAGACTACTTTCCACCTGAGCCACGTTTCCAATCTGTCATTTATATGAAACAAAAATAAAATAGTGAAAAGAATACTCAAAGGTCAGTCAGCGCAAAAGTCCAAGTGGGACCCTATTGACTCGCGGGTGGCCAATCAGCGATGGAGAGAAGGGAGACTCTGTTTGACCAGCCAATCATATTGCTGCACGCATGGTCAAGGGATTCAAACATACTGTTCATCTTCTCCTCCATTTAATGCCCAGAATTAGACATTGAATTGATACGATTTTGTGGCCGAGTAGCTATGCGATTTCGTAGCGAAAACCTGAATAATCAAAAACTCATAAAATCGCGTTAAACAAAAGTCAGTACAACCCAGATCCCCTATTTTGGACCTTACGAATCCAATGGTGATGGTGGTTTATCCCGGAATGGCCGGAAAATACGAGAACGAGATAGCACCTCCGTTTTGCCCTAACCATGGCATTCCTTCATGCTTGTGTTGCTTCTTCCATTTAAGGATTCAAACCATCCCTAAGCTTCATCAAGATCTTAAACACACCATTAAATTGCGTTGAAACACGATGGAAATAGAGATACAAAAAATCACACGTATGCATGAATATGTCAATTTAAAAACGCACGTTTTAGGTATTAGGGGGCTGCATAATGAACATGTTCTTACTCTTTACTACCTTGGAGGTGGATTGGGATGAGTGGAACCTCTTGAAGCTGGCTGGAAGGGTTGATACGATTTTGCCTTATTCCTTGAAACTTTCCTCTTGTGAAACCCTAGCTTTTTCTCTCCTCTTTTCGTCCCCTAGCATTTTCTTGCACTTAGGTATATATAGGAATTGAATTAGGTTAAAAAAAATTGGAATCAAATCAAGAGATTAATGAGAGAAAATTTTTGGAAAATATTTGATTGAAAACCAATATGAAACCTTAATAAAATTGTTCAATCTTTCTCCAATCTTGCCTTTCATGTGTTATTGAATCAATTAGGATCAATAAAATCAATCACATAATTTTTGCCAATTAAATTATAATTTTATTGATTTAATTTTGATTTTAAATGAATAAACTCAAAATAAAAGAAATAAAAATCATAAAATAAAGATAAATGAGTTTATGGGCCTCTTATATGCTTGACATCACGTGGGAGAGCCAAAAGTCCAAGCCCAATGTTCAAAAGTATGAATTTTGTCCATTTGAGTTCCATGCATTTTCTCAAAATCGCCCAACTTGTGTAAGCCATAACTCTCTCAATATTTGTCATATGAAGATGTTCTAGGACTTTTTGGAAACCTCGAGATGTCCTCTAAAAGACACTTTGGAACATATTTTTCATTTGGATATTTTTCTTGCTAATATTGCTCCTGACAAAAAACAGCTTTTTGCGATCTCCTAGAAGGACCTGTAATGTTTTGATCCATATCTCTCAAATGGTGCATTTTTGGCCTTGGCATGTGAGAGACAAAGTTTTAGAGAATTCAATTTCCTTCAAATTGAGCTTTAGATGGAAAATTTCTGATGTTCCATGTAAGAGTTATGGCTGGTCAAAGTTCAGTTGACTTTCTCCTATGAAAACCCTAATTTAGAAACTTTTGAATTTGTTGATTTATGATCTTTTCTTGATGAACCATGATCAATCCTTGATCAAATAGTGAATGAGACTTCATAATGAGGATGTTGACCAAAAATCAGGAATTTTGACTGTGGTTTGACCATAGTTTGACTTTTAGGTCAACCAGTCGATCATTGATCGTTTGGGCCATTGAGTTAGCAATCTTTTGAATCAGAGCTTGAAAATTGTCCTGAGGATCCTTTGAGGTATATGAAAGGTTGTGAGGTCCACTTGAATTGTCAGAACTTGATTTTTCTTGCAGAGAAGCAAAAACCTTAGCTGTGGGTTGTTTGTTTAGGAGAGTGTGCATCCACTTAGATCTTGAGCTGTTGAACTTGAGTATAAAATGTGATGGGCAAATTTTGGGGTATGACACTGCATAACCACTTCGTTCTCCAATTGCCGTCAAACACGTGTCCCACTAACTCCCTCTCTCCAAATATTCATCAAATCTGAAATTTTTTCTACTCACCTCTCTTCTTTTATTTGTTCCTTCTGGACCTTTTGATTTTCTTTCTTGTCTTCAGAAGGAAATAACTTCCTTCCCACAGGAGGTTTTGTTGAGTGTGTTATGCTTGGAAGAACTTTAGTGTTGCTGGATTCTCCAACTTCAGTCGAAGCTATCTCCCTTTCTGCTTTCCTTAATCTCTGGTGCCTCCTCCATTGGGATCTCGACATAGGGTTCTTACCTTTGTAATTTCCCAATCTGACAGCCTCCATTTCTGATGCTTGGAATTGCCTCATATAATCCTAGGATGTTCTCCCTCCATCGTCGAAACTCCTCCATTTACCCTTCTTCGACCCCACCTGAGTCCACTTGTCCTCTGGGATTTCTGCTGGCAGTTTGAAGGTGACTCTCCTCGCCTTTGGATGGGGGCTATCTTGTCTTCTTGGGACCCCTCTTTTGCCGAATATGTACATGTATGGATTGCCCTTGCGTGCATCCCAATCTAATTTGATGGAACTCTTTCAAAAGCCTTAGACAGCTCCCTGTGGTAAGCTGCCCCACATCTGGGACACATCAAGCATTCAGTTTCATCCTTGTGGCAGCGTACAAAAAAACTCAGCAGACTTTCTCCTGGTTTGGTATATACCCCTAGCAATTGACTCTCCTTTCTCCAGTTCCTCTCAGTCTTAGTGCGTTGCCACCTTTCGTAGTCTTCAGCTACCCTTCGACTCATCTGTATGCTGCATCTTAGACACAACAACATATCAGAACTTCGTTTGTGACATCTCCGAAAGTACTCCTTCAGAGTCTCATCAGCTTTGGGATAGTGAGACTGCATTCCTTCCCTTTTCAAACAACTTTCAACTTCCTCCATTTCTGGGGTCGAATGGCCTAGATTGACCACGTTGACGTCTAGGTTGGCGCCCTCAACAATTGAAATCTCTTAGAATTTATTTCTTAGGCCTTCATTATCCATAGTTACCTTCCTAACAAGACCTTCAGTAGTCCTTGGTTCAACATTGGTAACCTGTTTACCTTCGACAGAAGTTCCAAAGGTAACATCATCGTTTAGGCTAGCAGTAGCCTGCTATCCAGTTAGGGCATATCCTTCATATCCTGTGATCTCCTCCGCTTCAACTTTGACCATGTCAACCATATTAATTTTTATTGGTAATGTTGAGGGGATCAGCATCCATTTTCATGTGGCTTCTTCCCTTGTCTGCAAACTTCAAACGACCCTCCTTGATTGCATTCTGAATAAGATCCCTGAAAAGAAAACATTGTGAGGTTCGGTGGCCCAAAAAATTATGGTATTTACATTAGCCTCTTTTCTTCCGCTGTTCTAACGGAGGAACTTTAGTATTAGGAGGCACCACCATTTGACCATCTTTCACAAGTAAATCAAATATTTCGTCACACTTAGTTACGTCGAATGTGTATGTCTTCTTAGGAAACTTATCATTCTTTTCATTTTCAGCAGGATTTTTGCCGTTCGATGGTGTAAGCATTTTACAGGAATAAGGGGCTGCTTCTTTTAATTCAGCCAAATCTACTTCGAAATCCTCGAAACCATATTGGTCCTCGAAGATTTCAGGTTCTCCTTCATCGGCTGCGACATAGGCAAATCTTTCTTTTTTATAATTTTTATCCGCCCTAGCCTTCTCAGCTTTTAAACGTTCGACTTATCGAACCCTATCGGCCAACTGGGCCATGTCTCGCAAATAATGAGTATCTAATTTTTTCCTGATAGAGTAATCTAAAGCTCCAACGGCCATTTCGACTAGTTCGTGTTCGGGCACCACTGTGAAGCACCTAGACTTTAACAAACGAAACCTATTCAGATAGTCATCTATGTGTTCAGTAAATTTCCTTTGGCTAAATTACAGTTTTAGTCCCTCTGTTTTGGGTTTTCCACGATTTTGGTCCCCCTATTTTCTTTTTAAACAGTTTTGGTCCCCCATTCCAATTTTGATGCAACTGTTCATGCACTGTTCATGTACGGACATGTACTGTTCATGTACGGACATGTACTGTTCATGCACTGTTTATGGACAAAATTGGGATTGGGGACCAAAATTGTTTAAAAAGAAAATAGGGGGACCAAAATCATGAAAAACCTAAAACAGGGGGACCAAAACTGTAATTTAGCCATTTCCTTTTAATACTGTTGGTTTGGCCCATATAAAATTGCTCATGGAATATTCTCTCTAAATGAGACCAAGTATCTATAGAACTTGGTGGCAGAGTTGTAAACCATGTGAAAGCATTCTTGGTTAAAGAACTCGGGAAATATTTCATCCTTAGGTTCTCATTGTTCACCAAATCTCCAGCCTCTGTCATGTATCTAGCTATGTGTTCCGTAATGGATTCACTAGTATCTCCCGAGAATTTGGTAAACTTAGGGACTTTGCAACCCCTTGGTAATTCAGTCTGTAAGACATAATCTGACAAAGGGGAGGTATAATTTGGCCTTCGAAGTCCGGTGTTCAAACCGTTCTGGGCCATGATCCTTTCTATCATAATGGTCAAATTAGTCTCCATCTGGTTGTTTTGCCTAACCCTATGGATTACTTCGTCTGCATCTTGGTTTCTATTAACCATCATGACTCTCCCAGGTTGTTCATCAGGAACTTCCTTTCGAGTGGTGGCGATTCCCTGGGCTTGTTGTTCTATTCCTGCCCCCAAGACTCTTTCGCCAGACCCTTGCCTAGGTGGTCGACTTTGGTTTATAGTTGGTTCCTCCTTCTGAGTTATAGCCTGGTTGGTCCTACGTCGAACAAAAGTTTGAGGGGCTCCTAAAAATTCTGCTATGCATCTTATTTGTGCAGACAGTTATTGATATGTTTGGGCATTGTCTTGGTTAGTCCTATTAACATTTTGTATTAAGGGAGAGAAAATAGTATTCATTTCTCTGGCAAGAACTCCTACCATATCATGGTTACTAGCATCCATCTATTGTCGAAATGCGGCCTGACTATTTGTGGTAAGAGGGGGGGAAGAAACCTGGATTTTGGAAACCTTGTCCTAAGTTATTCATCCCAGACCCTGAATTTTGTACTAGCGAGAAGGTCGACATATTAGGGTTAACATATGTGGACGTAGTATTATGTAACCCAAACATAAATGATGTTGGCATCCCATATGGTTGGTTTCTCCAATTCCTCTGTTGTTCGACTCCTGGTGGCCTAGGTGTTGAAATATTTTGGGCATTTTGGTTCCCTATATATGTTAAAACGCAGCCCGTTTGAGTGTTTGATGGGCCCTCCGTTGTATTTGTAAATGGGGGAACTACCGTTGAACTATTTACAGGCATGGATCCTGTGAATGAAGGAATTGAGTTATTCGTGGCCATAGGTTCTGAGGACGCATTAGTGGCCTGGGAAACAGGGACTGAATTCGACGCATCTGTCGAAGTTGTCCCAATGGTTCCCGTTACTTGTGGAGGATTTTGGTCCCCTGAGTTGTTGGTGTTATTAACCATTCTTTTTGTGTATTTTCTTTTAGGTATTTGTTGCAAACTATTGGCTATCTTACCACTCCTAAGTTTCATGCAACAATGTGATACTGACAAACGAGACACAAAAATTTACTGCAATTATGAAAACGAAACAAAGACTATAAGTATTATTCCTTTCAAAGACTATTTGCACTAAATAACCTCTCTCAAACCAATTTCCATAGCATTTCAAATACAAAACTTCAGATTACCCATCTTTAGAATCGAAATCTCCAGCTAACACATACCAAGCCAAGAATGAAATCCACTATCAGCAGTATTAATTCAGAGCTAAACTAGTCCCAAGTTACAACCTCTCGCTTAATCCCTACCCAATGACCCTTCTACCTAGGTCCTCCCTAGATATGGAATATCCCCATCCCACTTCCAATCATTGCAATGATGTTGTACAGTTCTCCAGTCCCAGGAGCTGTAGCAACGACCTAATATCCAACAACTCTTCAAGCACCTGAAAAGTAGAAGACACACTTCCATGATGAGAAGACACACTCATATGTCGAGCAGAAAGCTGCAATTCCCTCCATACTCAGCCTTGACTCTAGACTAAGAACACATACTTGGAGTTACTTAAAATCTTCCTCCAAGAACAATACTCAACTCATTACCTAAAGGATTCTGAGTGAGAACACGATGACCATCCCATAAACCGGGTGGTTCTTCGACCAACACAACCCTTATAATTTACATGATGGATGACTTGGATTTTTAGGTTACAATGCTTCTATTTATAACCTAGTACCCAACTGGTTTTGAGCTTCTAATCACAACAAATATGTTGTTACAAATCTCCAAAATATTCTCCTACAAAAGAGGTCTTCAATCAAATCTTCCTAATTAATCTCCAAAATTAAAAAGTCTTCATTCAAACATATTTTGATTTGATTCTTCTAAATTCTACTTTGCTCCACATATGGTTGCATGATATCGGTTAGTAATATTTTGCAGCTGTCAATTACTTGAGTCTGAAGTAACTGAAAGATAAGCCCTAGCGCGATGTCGAATGGAACATGTTTAGACATCTTCTTTGACATGTTGCTTCCAGATATTGAAATACTTCAACACAACATGTTTTTCTGTCAAGTAGATCTTCAACATGTTTTCTCTTACAAGTATAATTCCTACTCAACTAATTACTTCTATATTAGTTTTACTAAACATAATTCTAATTCAGATAATAGAGAACTAACAATTCCTAATAATTGTTGTAATATTATATGTGAATCAATGTCAATCATATTATACCAGAATCAACACTACACCATTTTTTAATTGTTATCAAAACTTGTATTATAAGTACACAATAAACTTGAACAGCTCGAGGTATGCAATCTTTCCAACTTTCAAAGAGAATAGAAAGCGTATAGAATTAAAGAAACAATAATGAGCATCTTTGGTTTTTAAACTTCCAAAAGAAGAAGATGAAGAATCAGAAGGAACAATATAAAAGCGAAAGAACCAAAACAACAAAAGCAACTTCATTCATAAGAATCAACATGTGTAATCCTGCTTAAGCTACCAATAAAGCTGAGAATCCAAATGCCGTTGTAGAGGATGATGCGTTGCAAAACCAGCTTGAGCCTCAAGATGTTGTTGTAGGTGGTGTTGTGGTGCAAAACCAGCATCCGATTCAAGATGTTGCTGAAGAGGGTGCTGTGTTTAGACTAATGAGAGCTCTCTGAAGGATAGAAAAACACTTAGAAAGGGGGGGGATTGAATAAGTGTGACTTTAAATCTTGGACGATAAAAATAAATTGCACAATTATTTTTATCCTGGTTCGCTGTTAACGAAGCTACTCCAGTCCACCCCCGCAGAGATGATTTACCTCAACTGAGGATTTAATCCACTAATCGCACGGATTACAATGGTTTTCCACTTAGTCCGCAACTAAGTCTTCCAGAGTCTTCTGATCACACACTGATCACTCCAGGAACAACTGCTTAGTTCACTCCTAAGACTTTCTCTAGAGTCTACTGATCAACCTGATCACTCTAGTTACAAACTGCTCAGCCAACTGCCAAGACTTCCTAGAGTATACTGATCACACGATCACTCTAGTTCCTTACAACTTAATGTAATCTATTCAAGAGTTTACAAGTGCTTCTTAAAAGCGATAATCACAACTGTGATATTTCTCTTAACGTTTAAGCTTAATCTCACTAAGATATTACAACAGCAATGTAGTGAGTTGATGAAGATTCTGAGCTTTGATTGAATAGCGTTTCAGCAAGTTTATTTTCGTTGTTTTTGGAGCAGAATCGTTAACCTTGCTTCTCATCAGAACTTCATATTTATAGGCGTTGAGAAGATGACCGTTGAGTGCATTTAATGCTTTGCGTGTTCCGTACAGCATTGCATTTAATGTTATACGCTTTTGTCAACTACCTCGAGCCTTGTTCACGCTGTGTCTACTGACGTTGCCTTTAGTAGCTTTAACGTTCCTTTTGTCAGTCAGCGTAGTCTGCCACCTGTACTTCCTTCTGATCTGATGTTTGTGAATACGACGTTTGAATATCATCAGAGTCAAACAGCTTGGTGCATAGAATCTTCTGATCTTCTGACCTTGAAGTGCTTCTGAGCGTGATACCATCTTCTGATCTTCAGTGCTTCTGATCTCATGTTCTTCTGATGCTTTCATAGACCCATGTTCTGATTCTGCTTCGACCATCTTCTGATGTCTTGCCAGACCATGTTCTGATGTTGCATGCTGAACCATTTGAGACACAACTTCTGAGCGCTGAATTATGCGTACTCTTTATATATATTTCCTGAAAGGGAAATTGCATTGGATTAGAGTACCATATTATCTTAAGCAAAATTCATATTATTGTTATCATCAAAACTAAGATAATTGATAAGAACAAATCTTGTTCTAACAATCTCCCCCTTTTTGATGATGACAAAAACATATATAAATGATATGAATTTGCGATCAGAAAGAGTAGACGGCAAAAGACAAATTACACAGCTATAGCATAAGCATATGAATATGTCTCCCCCTGAGATTAACAATCTCCCCCTGAGATAAATAATCTCCCCCTGAAATAAATACTCGAAGAACTTTGATAAAAGACTTCCCTGATTATTTCGGTAGAGACGATCATATAAGCTTCTGCCTTCAGAGAATTCATAGCTTCTGACTTCTGCTTCCATTGGACAGCTTCAGAACTTGAATTTCTTTAGATCCTTAGAACACTCACAGCTTCTGATTCCTGCTTCCATCGTGGACAGCTTCAGAACTTGAATTTCTTTAATCTTCAGAACATTCACAGCTTCTGACTTCTGCTTCCATTCAGGACAGCTTCAGAACTTGAGTTTTCTGGATCTTTTAGAACATTCACATCTTCTGATTTCTGCTTCCCTCGGATAGCTTCAGAACTTTGAATGTCTACCAACATCACTTCATGCTAGATTTGTATCAGAACATTGTTGAATGTACCAGAGCATCATCAGAGCATCTCTACATCCTGAAATGTTACAGAACAAAAACTAAACGACAAAAGTCAGCATGAACGAGTTAGAACATAAAATGTATGTTTGAACACATTATATGTATCAGAGCCATATAGGCTGAAATAATGTGTCAGAGCAAATAATGTATCAGAGCCATAACATTATATGTATCAGAGCAAATAGAATTTTGTCAGAACAGGATAGACAATGATATTCAAATTCTATTATCAGTGCTTCTGATTCATTCTTCTTTCTTGCTTCTGATCTCTGAAGCTTGACAGCACTCAGCTTGCTTCAGTTTCCAAGAGCTTATTCCTTTTACAGAATAACGCTTCTTATGGTTTTGCTTCTTGTGTTTGCTTCTGAAGATTCACTTCACTTCTCTGTACCTGCAAAACACTTAAACCATATAGAACTTGCAGTTCTTGTTAGTGAATGTGTGGGAGCCTTTACCCAGTAACTGATAGATTTAATCAAATCATTTATCATTTATCTTCTCCCCCTTTTTGTCATATCATCAAAAAATAGAAAAGATTCAGATGAATCAAACAGAACACATGGAGGAAGAAGATGATGTCATTAAGGTTCAACCATTGGGTACAGAAGTACAAAATGAAAAGATCAGATGCATAGAAACAAAACAGATGCAAAGAAAAGAAAGAAACAGCATAGACTTAATCTAAGATGGCCCTAGTCTTGACAAGATCTTGGCCAGCATCTCTTTCATCACGTTGTTGTGTCCTTCTTGCCTCTCAATGAAAGCATCATATTTGTCATTGAGTGAGCTTTGCTCATCCTGTCTCCTCTGAATCGCTTCTAGAGTCCTTGCAAGACGAGAAGGTTCATCAGAAGAAGCTTCACCGCTTTCAACCACAGGAATGGCATGTTGATCTGCAGCTTCCATAGAAGTATCATTTGCTGGGATATCCTCAACAGGGTCTGATTCAGCAACATGATCTTCAGCATCTGCTTCTTGCATAGAAGCATCTCCATACTCTGCAGCAGGAATTTCAGAGTCTCCATTCTCTAGAGCCTGAAGAATGGCAGCTAAATTCCTGGGAGCAGAGGGACCTTCAGCTTCTGGTGGGTCAACAACTTCTGGAATGACCAAGCTAGGGTCTTTCTTAGAAGGGTTTTCCCTCAGAAAGTCAAATAAGGTCTTGAAGTCTCCAAGCAGAACAGGATACTCAGGAATCCAGAGAACCATGTCCCTGCATGGGTTTGCTTCCATTGCAGCAGCCAGTCTCAATACTTCCAATTCATCCACAAAGGGCTTCTCTTCCAAAAGATATCTTCCTTTGAGGCGAGCAAACCAGAAGTCTTCATAATTCCTCAGAATTCCACGAGGCCGTGGGGCAGCAGCTACACAAGCTTCCTGAAGTTCTAAAAACAGAGCATCTGATTTTCTGCGAAAGATCCTCCAGAAGTTCCGCATAGCAACATCATTCAATCCAGAACTTTCAGCAATTCTGAGAGTATCAAAGATACTTCTGAGATTCTTCTTTATGTTTTCAAAAACAACACCAATAGGATATACAGGGCGGGATTTTATTTGGGTTTTTGAAAAGGCAGGGTTGGAGGTGAAGTATGGAAGAGGTTCTCTATCCAACCTATAAGAAGATTCTGCTTCAGTATCAGAATCTAACACTACCACTTCAGCTTCAGGACGAGGCTTGGGAGTGTAGTTGCAATCACGGAGCAGCTGCTCATGTGATGCAGAGGTTGGAAAAGGAGAATCACAAGGATTGTTTTGAGAGGTGGAGGGAGTATGTTCAAGAGTGGTATTGGGAGAAGGTTGAGATGGAAAGAGAGTTTGAAGGGGTTGTATATCCAGAACAGGATCTATGGTAGGTGGAGAGGAAGGAATGGTTAAAGGAGAAGATGGAGGTGTAAGAACATGGACATAAACAGGTGATTCTGATAAGGCTTTTTCTGGTTCAGGTGTAGGGACAATCTCTATTGGTGCAGCTTCTGAACAACAAGCAGGAACAGACTTTGGTTCAGAAATGCATATACCTTTGGAACCCCTCAGAAAAGCTTTGGCCACATCCTCAGTCTTTTTCTGCTTCTTACTCTTCGGCTCTTCAATAACCTTTGCTTTGCCTCTAGAGATTTCTTTCCTTCTGACATAAGCCTGAACTTCTTGTTGGTTTTCAGCTTCTTGAGGGATATTGTCTTCATCAGAGCTTTGAATAATCATCTTCCTCTTCTTGGTTATCTTCTTTTCAACAGCTTCAACCATCTCATCATTTTTGTTTGACTTCTTCTTCTTTTTCTCATTCTCAAAGTCATCAGATACGGCCTTAACAACATTAGCAATCACCTTTTTAGAAACCTCTTGTTTCTTAGAGACAGCAGAAGGATAATCATGCTTTCTTTTAGTCCTTTCTTCCCTCTTACGATTTACTTTGAAAGGGGCACCTTTGTCTTGATCTTTAAAACTCTTATTCTCTTCAAGAGATTTCAGATAAACAGTTTTGACTTCAGGTACCTCACTATTGAAGAAAGTTTTAAAGTCAGCCAGAACTGGTTCTCTTATGGTTCTTGTTCCAGCTAGAGGTTCAGGAACTTTGAGAAAAGTGTCAATGATTTTCATCTTCTTTAAAGAGAAGGCATTCAGACAAGCTCCAGTGGTGACGGCAAGATCTTTGATGATACCTTCAGACTCCAGACTTTCAACAATCTTGGAATGTACCAGAAGGTTTGTAATAATCCTACCAAAAGGAATGGTTGTTCCAGCATTTTCCTTTCTGAAAGCATTCCTGGAATCCTTTACTGCTTTCCACATATGGTTGAAGATAATGTAAATCGCATCAACCTTCTTCTGAGTGGCAATGCAATAAAGAATATACCTTTGATCATTACTGATGAAATCCGAGGCATGAGTTGATTTCCTATGGTAGAAACACCCGAGAAGGATCTTTGTCCAGATTCTGTAGATATCTCTCAAATTCTTAACATGTGTAGTTTTCTTGACATTTGTATAGAGAGTGGATAGAATATCTTCCACATCTTCTCTTTGATCAGACTCAAAAACCCCTTCAGGATTTTTCAGATCAAACATCACTCTTAGGATGTTTTCAGTAACAACAACAGACTTTCCATGGACGAAGGAGAGTATAGCTTTTGGTGCAACCACAGCATGTACCCAGAACTCTTTGACAAGATCCGGATAAACAGGGCCAACGAACTCAGCAAACAACGAGGTCCAACCTTGAAAGATGATGTCTTCTTTAAGATGAAATTGATTTTCTTCAAGGTTATCAAAGTCGACCATGAGTTCACACAAAACTTCCAATTTATCTTTGGGGATGGAGCATGCAACAACAGGGGTGAGTTCCTGGTGTGTTTCATCGTGCATATGAAGAAGAGTAGATGAACCAGCAAAATGAGATGAAGAAGCAGCCATTGATGCAGAATGAACGAAAACGAGCAAGAGAAGCGAACTGGGTTTTCGATTAGGGTTTTTTAGAAAACGGCTAAAAACTTTTCAAACGAGAGAATGCAAGGAGAGAGAGAGAGACAAAGGAGCGAAAAAGATGTATGATATGATTTGAAAAGCATATATAGAGACGGATTTGAAGAGAAAAAAAATAAGAAATATAAATTGAACAGTTCCAGAATCAAAGGAAATCAATTTTATTAAATGATGAGTGACGTGAGGAGAGAGAACGTGGTAAATGAAATAATTTAAAACAGTTACCTAGGTCGTCGTCTTTTCAACTGCACGCTTTGTACAAACCGTACAGACACGTGTTCATCATCAGATAATAGATGACAGCTGTAAATATCAGAGAGATTTTACGCCTTCAAAATCTGATTACTGCTTCTGAATTGATCTAATTTCTCTTCTGGAAATACTCCTTCTGAAGTGTGTTGATATAAGTCTGAATGATCTTCTGATCCATTACTTCTGATATACACAGCTTCTGGAGGTTCACTTCTTTGTTCTGCAGCTTTTGATAAGATAAAACTGTATCTGCAGAAATTCTTAAGCTCTTTGTTTCATCAGGGACAAGTTTATCATCAAAACAGATGTTTATTGATTTGTCCACAATCAATGTTTCAAAGTTGTATATTCTGTAGCATTTAGAGCATTTAGAATACTCAAGAAAGAAACATCAAAGCCTTAGAGGCAGACATCATAGATGGTTCCAAGACTAATAAGCTTCTTTTCTGAATTCCTACAAACATGGTTTCTTTAACAGATTTAAGAACCAGAACTTGGAAGACAATCTTTCTTCCCTTCAAGTGTTGAGACCAATCTTGAATTCAGGTGTCATGTCATGTTGAATGTTGTCTTCTTTGTTATCAAGAGAATCTGCAAAAGAAATAATCTTTTTCTTTGGTACCCACATCTTCTTGGGTCCTTTCTTGTTAGATTTTCTCAAGTTCTGATTGAACTTGGGTTTGACATTATAAGCAATAAGAGGAACAGCATGATAATTTTTAATATGAGTTTCATGATATTTCCTAGGTTGTGTCACATGCTTCTTGGTGTGTGTTATGTGAAAACTTTGTGCATGTGAAGTGTGCCTAATATCATGAGAGTGGCCATACTTGAACTGATCATACAATGGCTTGTATGTGAGTTTCATTTCATCAACAGGTTCAAGTTTGTATGGGGTTTCACCCTCATAGCCAATGCCAACTCTTTTGTTTCCAGACACAGCATATATCATAGAAGCTAGCTGACTTCTGCCAATACTTCTAGATAAGAACTTTCTGAAACTTAAATCATATTCTTTTAGAATATGGTTTAGACTAGGAGTGGATTTTTCTGAATTAGAAGGAGATCCAACATCATTGGATAATTTTAAAAGTTTATCTTTCAATTCAGAATTTTCCAATTCAAGCCTCTTTGTTTCAAATTCAAATAGCTTTTTCAGCTTTTTGTATTTAATACAAATCTGAGACTTGGATTCCAGAAGTTCAGTTAATCCGGAAACTAACTCATCTCTAGTAAGTTCAGAAAATACCTCTTCAGAATCTGATTCTGATGTAGATTCTGATCCTTCATCTTCTGTCGCCATCAGCGCACAGTTAGCCTGCTCATCTTCTGAATCATCTTCTGACTCATCCCAGGTTGCCATAAGACCTTTCTTCTTATGAAACTTCTTCTTGGGATTCTCCTTCTGAAGATTTGGACATTCATTCCTGAAGTGTCCTGGTTCATTGCATTCATAGCACATGACCTTCTTCTTGTCAGATCTTCTTTCATCAGAAGATTCTCCATGTTCAAATTTCTTTGAACTTCTGAAGCCTCTGAACTTCCTTTGCTTGCTCTTCCAGAGTTGATTTACCCTTCTGGAAATCATGGACAGTTCATCTTCTTCTTCAGATTCTGATTCTTCAGGATCTTCTTCTCTAGCCTGAAAAGCGTTAGTGCATTTCTTGATATTAGATTTTAATGCAATAGACTTACCTTTCTTTTGAGGCTCATTTGCGTCCAGCTCTATTTCATGACTTCTCAGGGCGCTGATAAGCTCTTCCAGAGAAACTTCATTCAGATTCTTTGCAATCTTGAATGCAGTCACCATCGGACCCCATCTTCTGGGTAAGCTTCTGATGATCTTCTTTACGTGATCCGCCTTGGTGTATCCCTTGTCAAGAACTCTCAATCCAGCAGTAAGAGTTTGAAATCTTGAAAACATCTTTTCAATGTCTTCATCATCCTCCATCTTGAAGGCTTCATACTTCTGGATTAAGGCTAGAGCTTTAGTCTCCTTGACTTGAGCATTTCCTTCATGAGTCATTTTCAAGGACTCATATATGTCATAGGCCGTTTCCCTGTTAGATATCTTCTCATACTCAGCATGAGAGATAGCATTCAGCAAAACAGTTCTGCATTTATGATGATTCCTGAAAAGCTTCTTTTGATCATCATTCATTTCTTGCCTTGACAGCTTTGCGCCACTGGCATTTACTGGATGTTTGTAACCATCCATCAGAAGATCCCATAGATCACCATCTAGACCCAGAAAGTAACTTTCCAGTTTATCTTTCCAGTATTCAAAGTTTTCACCATCAAATACCGGCGGTCTAGTATAACCATTGTTACCGTTGTATTGCTCAGCAGAGCCAGATGTAGATGCAGGTGTAGGTGTAGACTTTTCACTTTCATCAACCATCTTTTACTGAAGCGTTTTTCTCTTCCTGAATCTTTTCTAAACACGGTTAAGTGCTTGCACCTTAGAACCGGCGCTCTGATGCCAATTGAAGGATAGAAAAACACTTAGAAAGGGGGGGGATTGAATAAGTGTGACTTTAAATCTTGGACGATAAAAATAAATTGCACAATTATTTTTATCCTGGTTCGCTGTTAACGAAGCTACTCCAGTCCACCCCCGCAGAGATGATTTACCTCAACTGAGGATTTAATCCACTAATCGCACGGATTACAATGGTTTTCCACTTAGTCCGCAACTAAGTCTTCCAGAGTCTTCTGATCACACACTGATCACTCCAGGAACAACTGCTTAGTTCACTCCTAAGACTTTCTCTAGAGTCTACTGATCAACCTGATCACTCTAGTTACAAACTGCTCAGCCAACTGCCAAGACTTCCTAGAGTATACTGATCACACGATCACTCTAGTTCCTTACAACTTAATGTAATCTATTCAAGAGTTTACAAGTGCTTCTTAAAAGCGATAATCACAACTGTGATATTTCTCTTAACGTTTAAGCTTAATCTCACTAAGATATTACAACAGCAATGTAGTGAGTTGATGAAGATTCTGAGCTTTGATTGAATAGCGTTTCAGCAAGTTTATTTTCGTTGTTTTTGGAGCAGAATCGTTAACCTTGCTTCTCATCAGAACTTCATATTTATAGGCGTTGAGAAGATGACCGTTGAGTGCATTTAATGCTTTGCGTGTTCCGTACAGCATTGCATTTAATGTTATACGCTTTTGTCAACTACCTCGAGCCTTGTTCACGCTGTGTCTACTGACGTTGCCTTTAGTAGCTTTAACGTTCCTTTTGTCAGTCAGCGTAGTCTGCCACCTGTACTTCCTTCTGATCTGATGTTTGTGAATACGACGTTTGAATATCATCAGAGTCAAACAGCTTGGTGCATAGCATCTTCTGATCTTCTGACCTTGAAGTGCTTCTGAGCGTGATACCATCTTCTGATCTTCAGTGCTTCTGATCTCATGTTCTTCTGATGCTTTCATAGACCCATGTTCTGATTCTGCTTCGACCATCTTCTGATGTCTTGCCAGACCATGTTCTGATGTTGCATGCTGAACCATTTGAGACACAACTTCTGAGCGCTGAATTATGCGTACTCTTTATATATATTTCCTGAAAGGGAAATTGCATTGGATTAGAGTACCATATTATCTTAAGCAAAATTCATATTATTGTTATCATCAAAACTAAGATAATTGATAAGAACAAATCTTGTTCTAACACTCTCAGGGTTAGGAGAAGAAGAAGAAGGTTAAGGAAAATAATTAATTTTTTTGATTCTGATGATGACGATGACGCCGACTATGATTGGTCTAATTTTATCTCAGCGAGAGAATTTAAATATGATTATAGTTTTTGATTATGTAATGAAGTTTTAATCTTTCTGTTTAACTGTCTTAAGGTTATCAACTTATACTACACATTAGATAAACTAACAAACAGATAATTGTAATTGAAAATTTAATAGTTTGCGATGAACTTACTCGTAAGAAACTGTCTTTTAGTTGCATTCCTGACAAGTTCACTCCATCTTCAAATATTACATTTATAACAAAGTAAATATTAAACATAAAGCAGATAAGAATCAGTGTAAAATTTTCAAAATTCAAAGCCTACTTCAACTATTATATTTCGTAACAAAGTAAATATTAAACATGAAGGAGATAAGAAAACACAACAACTTCAAATTTCCAAAAATTCTCTCTGACTTCAATTTGTTCTTCAAATTCTTGTTCTTCTTTTTATAATCTTCATACATAACCTTCAAATAGCCCACAACGTCCAACTCTAACTTCATCTTACTCTCATCATCATTTCCCAATTTTAATCTCATGTCTTCATCCCAACTTTGAGTTAAAGTTTTTTTACTCGATGTTATTCAACTTAGAAAAATCTGCAGCCAAAACAATTAGAAAGTTGCTCAATTCAGAGGTATGGTCATGTGAATGTGTATATGAAATGGAAAACAGATTCATACTACAAATCAATTGAGCATATTAACCACTCAATTTAGCTCATGCCCGTAATTGCCTTGAAAAACTGCATTACCTAGAATCCTAATGGGTGCATCCCTATCTCTGCTGTATCTAAGAGGGGATTACAGTTAGATGTGCCAATGAAGGTTAAAAGATTCATGAGACAATATCCATCCATTTTTGAAGAGTTTACAGGTCATGAGCATAATCATCCTTGGTTTAGGTTGACATCTGAAGCTGCTGAGATTGACAAGGATGAGAAATGAGTATATAAAGAAAGCAAGGAAGAATTACGATCCAGGTTGAGGAAGATGATTTTGATGACCGAAGAGAATGTTCTACCTCTACAGATAATTCAAGGGATGCAATGGTATTTCCCACGGAAATCTTCCAAAATACCAAATTTTGCAAGTTTAATGAACTTCGTGACTTTTATGTACTATTGAACACGAAAATCTTTGAAAAGATCAAATTTTTCCACTTTAACAATCTTCGTGAATTTTATGTAGTATACCATAAGAAAATCTTCCAAAATACCAATGTATGCAAGCTTACCTAACTTCGTGACTTTTAAGCAGTATATAACACGGAAATCATGCAAAATACCAAACTTTGCAAGTTTAAGGAATATTCATGACTTTGATGTAGTATAGCACACGAAAATCTTCAAAAAGACCAAATTTTGTAAGTTTAACGAACTTCATGACTTTGATATAGTATATCACACGAAAAACTTCTAAAATACCAATATAATCAAGTTTAACGAACTTCGTGACTTTTCCATAGTATAGCACACGAAAATCTTCCAAAATACCAAACGTTGCAAGTTTAAGAAACTTCGTGAATTTTATTTAGTATAGCACACGAAAATCTTCCAAAATACCAATGTATATAAGTTTAACAAACTTTGTGAATGCTATATAGTATGGCACATGAAAATCTTTCAAAATACAAAAGTTTGTAAGTTTAACGAACTTCGTGACTTTTATGTAGTATAGAACACGGAAAATCTTCCAAAAGACTAAAATTTCCAAGTTTAACGAACGTCGTGACTTTAATGTAGTATATAGCACACGAAATTCTTCAAAAAGACCAAATTTTGTCAGTTTAACGATCTTCGCGACTTTTATATAGTATAGCACACAAAAACCTTCCGAAATACCAATGTATACAAGCTTAACTAACTTCAGGACTTTTATGTAGTATATCAAACGAAAATAAACCAAAATACAAAATTTTGCCAGTTTAAGGAACTTCGTGACTTTTATTTAGTATATCACATGAAAATAAACCAAAATACAAAACTTTGCAAGTTTAAGGAACTTCGTGAGTTTTATGTAGTATAGCACACAAAAATCTTCAAAATTCTAATTATTTCAAATTTAACGAATTTCGTGACTTTTATATAGTATAGCACAAAAAAAATCTTCCAAAATACCAAACTTTGCATGATTAACGTACTTCGTAACTTTTGTGTAAGTATAGCACATCAAAATCTTCCAAAATACCAATGTATGCAAGTTTAACGAACTTCGTGACTTTTATGTAGTATATAACACGAAAATCAACCAAAATACAAAACTTTGCAAGTTTAACTAACTTCGTGACATTTATGTAGTATATCACACGAAAATCAAACAAAATACAAAACTTTGCAAGTTTAAGAAACTTCGTGAGTTTTATGTAGTATAGCACACAAAAATCTTCAAAAATTCCAATGTTTTCAAATTTAACGAATTTCGTGACTTTTATATAGTATTGCACAAAAAAAATATTCCAAAATACCAAACTTTGCATGATTAACGAACTTCGTGACTTTTGTGTAAGTATAGCACATCAAAATCTTCCAAAATACCAATGTATGCAAGTTTAACGAACTTTGTGAATGTTATGTATTATAGCACATGTTAATCTTCCAACATACCAAAGTTTGTGAATTTAGCGAACTTCGTGACTTTTATGTAGTATAACACACGGAAATCTTCAAAAAGACCAAACTTTCCAAGTTTAACGAAATTAGTGACTTTTATGTAGTATAGCATACGAAAATCTTTCAAAATACTAATTTATGCAAGTGTAGAGAACTTTGCGATTTTTATGTAGTTTAGCACACGGAAATCTTCAAAAAGACCGAAATTTGAAAGTTTAACGAACTTCGTGACTTTTATGTAGTAAAGCACACGAAAATCTTCCTAAATACAAATGTGTACAAGTTTAACGAACTTCTTGTATTTTATGTAGTATAGCCCACAGAAATCTTCCAAAATACCAAATTTTGCAAGTTTAATGAACTTCGTGACTTTTATGTAGTATTGAACACGAAAATCTTTGAAAAGATCAAATTTTTCCACTTTAACAATCTTCGTGAATTTTATGTTGTATACCGTAAGAAAATCTTCCAAAATACCAATGTATGCAAGCTTACCTAACTTCGTGACTTTTAAGTAGTATATAACACGAAAATCATGCAAAATACCAAACTTTGCAAGTTTAAGGAATATTCGTGACTTTGATGTAGTATAGCACACGAAAATGTTCAAAAAGGTCAAATTTTGTAAGTTTAACGAACTTCATGACTATGATGTAGTATATCACATGAAAATAATTCTAAAATACCAATATAATCAAGTTTAACGAACTTCGTCACTTTTCCATAGTATAGCACACGGAAATCTTCCAAAATACCAAACTTTGCAAGTTTAATGAACTTCGTGAATTTTATGCAGTATGGCACACGAAAATCTTCCAAAATATCAACGTATGCAAGTTTAACAAACTTTGTGAATGCTATGTAGTATGGCACATGAAAATCTTCCAAAATACCAAAGTTTGTAAGTTTAACGAACTTCATGAGTTTTATGCAGTATAGCACACGAAAATCTTCCAAAATACCAATGTATGCAAGTTTAACAAACTTTGTGAATTCTATGTTGTATGGCACACGAAAATCTTCCAAAATACCAAAGTTTGTAAGTTTAACGAACTTCGTGACTTTTATGTAGTTTAGAACACGAAAAATCTTCAAAAAGACTAAAATTTCAAAGTTTAACTAACGTCGTGACATTTATGTAGTATACCACACGGAAATCTTCCAAAATACCATAGTTTTCAAGTTTAACAAACTTCGTGACTTTTATGTAGTATATAGCACACGAAAATCTTCAAAAAGAACAAAATATGCCAGTTTAACGATCTTCGCGACTTTTATATAGTATAGCACAAGAAAACCTTCCAAAATACCATTGTATACAAGCTTAACTAACTTCGTGACTTTTATGTAGTATATCACACGAAAATCAACCAAAATACAAAACTTTCCAAGTTTAACTAACTTCATGACTTATATGTTGTATATAACACGAAAATCAAACAAAATACAAAACTTTGCAAGTTTAAGGAACTTCGTGAGTTTTATGTAGTATAGCACGAGAAAATCTTCAAAAATTCCAATGTTTTCAAATTTAACGAATTTTGTGACTTTTATATAGTATAACACAAAAAAAATCTTCCAAAATACCAAACTTTGCATGATTAACGAACTTCGTGACTTTAGTGTAAGTATAGCACATCAAAATCTTCCAAAATACCAATGTATGCAAGATTAACGAACTTTGTGAATGTTATGTATTATAGCACATGTAAATCTTCCAAAATACAAAACTTTGCAAGTTTAACTAAATTCGTGACTTTTATGTAGTATATCACACGAAAAACTTCAAAAAGACCAAATTTTCCAAGTTTAACGAACTTCGTGACTTTTATGTAGTATAGCATACGAAAATCTTTCAAAATACTAATGTATGCAAGTGTAGCGAACTTCGCGATTTTTATGTAGTTTAGCACACGAAAATCTTCAAAAAGACCAAAATTTGAAAGTTTAACGAACTTCGTGACTTTTATGTAGTAAAACACACGAAAATCTTCCAAAATACAAATGTATACAAGTTTAACGAACTTCTTGTATTTTATGTAGTATAGCCCATGGAAATCTTCCAAAATACCAAATTTTTAAAGTTTAATGAACTTCGTGACTTTAATGTACTATTGAACACGAAAAATCTTTGAAAAGATCAAATTTTTCCACTTTAACAATCTTCGTGAATTTTATGTAGTATACCGTAAGAAAATCTTCCAAAATACCAATGTATGCAAGCTTACCTAACTTCGTTACTTTTAAGTAATATATAACACAGAAATCATGCAAAATACCAAACTTTGCAAGTTTAAGGAATATTCGTGACTTTGATGTAGTATAGCACACGAAAATCTTCAAAAAGACCAAATTTTGTAAGTTTAACGAACTTCATGACTTTGAAGTAGTATATCACACGAAAAAGTTCTAAAATACCAATATAATCAAGTTTAACGAACTACGTGACTTTTCCATAGTATAGCACATGAAAATCTTCCAAAATACCAAACTTTACAAGTTTAACAAACTTCGTGAATTTTATGCAGTAAAGCACACGAAAATCTTCCAAAATACCAATGTATACAAGTTTAACAAACTTTGTGAATGCTATGTAGTATGGCACGTAAAAATCTTCCAAAATACAAAAGTTTGTAAGTTTAACGAACTTCGTGACTTTTATGTAGTTTAGAACACGAAAAATCTTCAAAAAGACCAATATATACAAGCTTAACTATCTTCGTGACGTTTATGTAGTATATAACGGAAATCGTGAATTTTTCCACTTTAACAATCTTCGTGACTTTTATGCAACTTTAAGGAATATTCGTGACTTTGATGTAGTATAGCACACGAAAATCTTCAAAAAGACCAAATTTTGTAAGTTTAACGAACTTCATGACTTTGAAGTAGTATATCACACGAAAAACTTCTAAAATACCAATATAATCAAGTTTAACGAACTGCGTGACTTTTCCATAGTATAGCACATGAAAATCTTTCAAAATACAAAAGTTTGTAAGTTTAACGAACTTCATGAGTTTTATGCAGTATAGCACACGAAAATCTTCCAAAATACCAATGTATGCAAGTTTAACAAACTTTGTGAATTCTATGTAGTATGGCAGACGAAAATCTTCCAAAATACAAAAGTTTGTAAGTTTAACGAACTTCGTGACTTTTATGTAGTTTAGAACACGAAAAATCTTCCAAAATACTAATATATACAAGCTTAACTAACTTCGTGACTTTTATGTAGTATATCACACGAAAATCAACCAAAATACAAAATTTTGACAGTTTAAGGAACTTCGTGACGTTTATGTAGTATATAACACGAAAATCAACCAAAAAACAAAACTTTGCAAGTTTAAGGAACTTCGTGAGTTTTATGTAGTATAGCACACGAAAATCTTCAAAAATTCCAATGTTTTCAATTTTAACGAATTTCGTGACTTTTATATAGTATAGCACAAAAAAAATCTTCCAAAATACCAAACTTTCCATGATTAACGAACTTCTTGACTTTTGTGTAAGTTTAGCACATCAAAATCTTCCAAAATACCAATGTATGCAAGTTTAACGAACTTCGTGACTTTTATGTAGTATATCACACGAAAATCAACCAAAATACAAAACTTTGCAAGTTTAACTAACTTCGTGACTTTTATGTAGTATATCATACGAAAAACTTCAAAAAGACCAAATTTTCCAAGTTTAACGAACTTCGTGACTTTTATGTAGTATAGCATATGAAAATCTTTCAAAATACTAATGTATGCAAGTGTAGCGAACTTCGCGATTTTTATGCAGTTTAGCACACAAAAATCTTCAAAAAGACCAAAATTTGAAAGTTTAACGAACATCATGACTTTTATGTAGTAAAACACACGAAAATCTTCCAAAATACAAATGTATACAAGTTTAACGAACTTCTTGTATTTTATATAGTATAGCCCATGGAAATCTTCCAAAATACCAAATTTTGCAAGTTTAATGAACTTCGTGACTTTTATGTACTATTGAACACGAAAAATCTTTGAAAAGATCAAATTTTTCCACTTTAACAATCTTCGTGAATTTTATGTAGTATTACCGTTACAAAATCTTCCAAAATACCAATGTATGCAAGCTTAACTAACTTCGTGACTTTTATGTAGTATATCACACGAAAATTAACCAAAATACAATACTTTCCAAGTTTAACTAACTTCGTGACTTTTATGTAGTATATCACACGAAAATCAAACAAAATACAAAACTTTGCTAGTTTAAGGAACTTCAAGAGTTTTATGTAGTATAGCACACGAAAATCTTCAAAAATTCCAATGTTTTCAAATTTAACGATTTTTGTGACTTTTATATAGTATAGCACAAAAAAATCTTCCAAAATACCAAACTTTGCATGATTAACGAACTTCGTGACTTTAGTGTAAGTATAGCACATCAAAATCTTCCAAAATACCAAAGTATGCATTTTTAACGAACTTTGTGAATGTTATGTATTATAGCTCATGTAAATCTTCCAACTTACCAAAGTTTGTAAATTTAACGAACTTCGTGACTAATATGTAGTATAACACTCGGAATTCTTCAAAAAGACCAAATTTTCCATGTTTAACGAACTTCGTGACTTTTATGTAGTATAGCATGCGAAAATCTTTCAAAATACTAATGTATGCAAGTGTAGCGAACTTCGCGATTTTTATGTAGTTTAGCGCACGAAAATCTTCAAAAAGACCAAAATTTGAAAGTTTAACGAACTTCGTGACTTTTATGTAGTAAAACACACGAAAATCTTCCAAAATACAAATGTGTACAAGTTTAACGAACTTCTTGTATTTTATGTAGTATAGCCCATGGAAATCTTCCAAAATACCAAATTTTTAAAGTTTAATGAACTTCGTGACTTTAATGTACTATTGAACACGAAAATCTTTGAAAAGATCAAATTTTTCCACTTTAACAATCTTCGTGAAGTTTATGTAGTATACCGTAAGAAAATCTTCCAAAATACCAATGTATGCAAGCTTACCTAACTTCGTTACTTTTATGTAGTATATAACACGGAAATCATGCAAAATACCAAACTTTGCAAGTTTAAGGAATATTCGTGACTTTGATGTAGTATAGCACACGAAAATCTTCAAAAGGCCAAATTTTGTAAGTTTAACGAACTTCATGACTTTGAAGTAGTATATCACACAAAAAACTTCTAAAATACCAATATAATCAAGTTTAACGAACTTCGTGACTTTTCCATAGTATAGCACATGAAAATCTTCCAAAATACCAAACTTTGCAAGTTTAACAAACTTCGTGAATTTTATGCAGTATAGCACACGAAAATCTTCCAAAATACCAATGTATGCAAGTTTAACAAACTTTGTGAATGCTATGTAGTATGGCTCATGAAAATCTTCCAAAATACAAAAGTTAGTAAGTTTAACGAACTTCGTGACATTTATGTAGTATAGAACACGAAAAATCTTCCAAAAGACTAAAATTTCCAAGTTTAACAAACGTCGTGACTTTAATATAGTTTACCACACGGAAATCTTCCAAAATACCATAGTTTTCAAGTTTAACAAACTTCGTGACTTTTATGTAGTATATAGCACACGAAAATCTTTAAAAAGAACAAAATATGCCAGTTTAACAATCTTCGCGACTTTTATATAGTATTAGTATAGCACACGAAAACCTTCCAAAATAACAATGTATAGAAGCTTAACTAACTTCGTGACTTTTATGTAGTATATCACACAAAAATCAACCAAAATACAAAATTTTGCCAGTTTAAGGAACTTCGTGACGTTTATGTAGTATAGCACACGAAAATCTTCAAAAATTCCAATGTTTTCAAATTTAACGAATTTCGTGACTTTTATATAGTATAGCACAAAAAAAATCTTCCAAAATACCAAAATTTGCATGATTAACGAACTTCGTGACTTTTGTGTAAGTTTAGCACATCAAAATCTTCCAAAATACCAATGTATGCAAGCTTAACTAACTTCGTGACTTTTATGTAGTATATCACACGAAAATCAACCAAAATACAAAACTTTCCAAGTTTAACTAACTTCGTGACTTTTATGTAGTATATCGCACGAAAATCAAACAAAATACAAAACTTTGCTAGTTTAAGGAACTTCAAGAGTTTTATGTAGTATAGCACACGAAAATCTTCAAAAATTCCAATGTTTTCAAATTTAACGATTTTTGTGACTTTTATATAGTATAGCACAAAAAAAATCTTCCAAAATACCAAACTTTGCATGATTAACGAACTTCGTGACTTTAGTGTAAGTATAGCACATCAAAATCTTCCAAAATACCAATGTATGCATGTTTAACGAACTTTGTGAATGTTATGTATTATAGCACATGTAAATCTTCCAACTTACCAAAGTTTGTAAATTTAACGAACTTCGTGACTAATATGTAGTATAACACTCGGAATTCTTCAAAAAGACCAAATTTTCCATGTTTAACGAACTTCGTGACTTTTATGTAGTATAGCATACGAAAATCTTTCAAAATACTAATGTATGCAAGTGTAGCGAACTTTGCGATTTTTATGTAGTTTAGCACACGGAAATCTTCAAAAAGACCAAAATTTGAAAGTTTAACGAACTTCGTGACTTTTATGTAGTAAAGCACACGAAAATCTTCCAAAATACAAATGTATACAAGTTTAACGAACTTCTTGTATTTTATGTAGTATAGCCCACGGAAATCTTCCAAAATACCAAATTTTGCAAGTTTAATGAACTTCGTGACTTTTATGTACTATTGAACACAAAAATCTTTGAAAAGATCAAATTTTTCCACTTTAACAATCTTCGTGAATTTTATGTAGTATACCGTTAGAAAATCTTCCAAAATACAAATGTATGAAAGCTTACTTAACTTCGTGACTTTTAAGTAGTATATAACACGAAAATCATGCAAAATACCAAACTTTGCAAGTTTAAGGAATATTCGTGACTTTGATGTAGTATAGCACACGAAAATCTTCAAAAGGCCAAATTCTATGTAGTATGGCACATGAAAATCTTCCAAAATACAAAAGTTAGTAAGTTTAACGAACTTCGTGACATTTGTGTAGTATAGAACACGAAAAATCTTCCAAAAGACTAAAATTTCCAAGTTTAACGAACGTCGTGACTTTAATGTAGTTTACCACACGGAAATCTTCCAAAATACCATAGTTTTCAAGTTTAACAAACTTCGTGACTTTTATGTAGTATATAGCACACGAAAATCTTCAAAAAGAACAAAATATGCCAGTTTAACGATCTTCGCGACTTTTATATAATATTAGTATAGCACACGAAAACCTTCCAAAATAACAATGTATAGAAGCTTAACTAACTTCGTGACTTTTATGTAGTATATCACACAAAAATAAACCAAAATACAAAACTTTACAAGTTTAAGGAACTCGTGAGTTTTATGTAATATAGCACACGAAAATCTTCAAAAATTCCAATGTTTTCAAATTTAACGAATTTCGTGACTTTTATATAGTATAGCACAAAAAAAATCTTCCAAAATACCAAACTTTGCATGATTAACGAACTTCGTGACTTTTGTGTAAGTTTAGCACATCAAAATCTTCCAAAATACCAATGTATGCAAGCTTAACTAACTTCGTGACTTTTATGTCGTATATCACACGAAAATCAACCAAAATACAAAACTTTCCAAGTTTAACTAACTTCGTGACTTTTATGTAGTATATCACACGAAAAACAAACAAAATACAAAACATTGCAAGTTTAAGGAACTTCGTGAGTTTTATGTAGTATAGCACACGAAAATCTTCAAAAATTCCAATGTTTTCAAAATTAACGAATTTTGTGACTTTTATATAGTATAGCACAAAATTAATCTTCCAAAATACCAAACTTTGCATGATTAACGAACTTCGTGACTTTAGTGTAAGTATAGCACATCAAAATCTTCCAAAATACCAATGTATGCAAGTTTAACGAACTTTGTGAATGTTATGTATTATAGCACATGTAAATCTTCCAAAATACAAAACTTTGCAAGTTTAACTAACTTCGTGACTTTTATGTAGTATATCACACGAAAAACTTCAAAAAGACCAAATTTTCCAAGTTTAACGAACTTCGTGACTTTTATGTAGTATAGCATACGAAAATCTTTCAAAATACTAATGTATGCAAGTGTAGCGAACTTTGCGATTTTTATGTAGTTTAGCACACGAAAATCTTGAAAAAGACCAAAATTTGAAAGTTTAACGAACTTCGTGACTTTTATGTAGTAAAGCACACAAAAATCTTCCAAAATACAAATGTATACAAGTTTAACGAACTTCTTGTATTTTATGTAGTATAGCCCACGGAAATCTTCCAAAATACCAAATTTTGCAAGTTTAATGAACTTCGTGACTTTTATGTACTATTGAACACGAAAATCTTTGAAAAGATCAAATTTTTCCACTTTAACAATCTTCGTGAATTTTATGTAGTATACCGTTAGAAAATCTTCCAAAATACAAATGTATGCAAGCTTACTTAACTTCGTGACTTTTAAGTAGTATATAACACGAAAATCATGCAAAATACCAAACTTTGCAAGTTTAAGGAATATTCGTGACTTTGATGTAGTATAGCACACGAAAATCTTCAAAAGGCCAAATTTTGTAAGTTTAAAGAACTTCATGACTTTGATGTAGTATATCACACCAAAAACTTCTAAAATACCAATATAATCAAGTTTAACGAACTTCGTGACTTTTCCATAGTATAGCACACGAAAATCTTCCAAAATACCAAACATTGCAAGTTTAACAAACTTCGTGAATTTTATGCAGTATAGCACACGAAAATCTTCCAAAATACCAATGTATGCAAGTTTAACAAACTTTGTGAATGCTATGTAGTATGGCACATGAAAATCTTCCAAAATACAAAAGTTAGTAAGTTTAACGAACTTCGTGACATTTATGTAGTATAGAACACGAAAAATCTTCCAAAAGACCAATGTATGCAAGTTTAACAAACTTTGTGAATTCTATATAGTATGGCACACGAAAATCTTCCAAAATACCAAAGTTTGTAAGTTTAACGAACTTCGTGACTTTTATGTAGTTTAGAACACGAAAAATCTTCAAAAAGACTAAAATTTCAAAGTTTAACTAACGTCGTGACTTTTATGTAGTATACCACACGGAAATCTTCCAAAATACCATAGTTTTCAAGTTTAACAAACTTAGTGACTTTTATGTAGTATATAGCACACGAAAATCTTCAAAAAGAACATAATATGCCAGTTTAACGATCTTCGCGACTCTTATATAGTATAGCACACGAAAACCTTCCAAAATACCATTGTATACAAGCTTAACTAACTTCGTGACTTTTATGTAGTATATCACACGAAAATCAACCAAAATACAAAACTTTCCAAGTTTAACTAACTTCGTGACTTTTATGTAGTATATAACACGAAAATCAAACAAAATACAAAACTTTGCAAGTTTAAGGAAATTCGTGAGTTTTATGTAGTATAGCACACGAAAATCTTCAAAAATTCCAATGTTTTCAAATTTAACGAATTTTGTGACTTTTATATAGTATAGCACAAAAAAATCTTCCAAAATACCAAGCTTTGCATGATTAACGAACTTCGTGACTTTAGTGTAAGTATAGCACATCAAAATCTTCCAAAATACCAATGTATGCAAGTTTAACGAACTTTGTGAATGTTATGTATTATAGCACATGTAAATCTTCCAAAATACAAAACTTTGCAAGTTTAACTAACTTCGTGACTTTTATGTAGTATAGCATACGAAAATCTTTCAAAATACTAATGTATGCAAGTGTAGCGAACTTTGCGATTTTTATGTAGTTTAGCAAACAAAAATCTTCAAAAAGACCAAAATTTGAAAGTTTAACGAACTTCGAGACTTTTATGTAGTAAAGCTCAGGAAAATCTTCCAAAATACAAATGTATACGTGTTTAACGAACTTCTTGTATTTTATGTAGTATAGCCCACGGAAATCTTCCAAAATACCAAATTTTGCAAGTTTAATGAACTTCGTGACTTTTATGTACTATTGAACACGAAAATCTTTGAAAAGATCACATTTTTCCACTTTAACAATCTTCGTGAATTTTATGTAGTATACCGTTAGAAAATCTTCCAAAATACCAATGTATGCAAGCTTACCTAACTTCGTGACTTTTAAGTAGTATATAACACGAAAATCATGCAAAATACCAAACTTTGCAAGTTTAAGGAATATTTGTGACTTTGATGTAGTATAGCACACGAAAATCTTCAAAAAGGCCAAATTTTGTAAGTTTAAAGAACTTCATGACTTTGATGTAGTATATCACACGAAAAACTTCTAAAATACCAATATAATCAAGTTTAACGAACTTCGTGACTTTTCCAAAGTATAGCACATGAAAATCTTCCAAAAAACCAAACTTTGCAAGTTTAACAAACTTCGTGAATTTTATGCAGTATAGCACACGAAAATCTTCCAAAATACCAATGTAAGCAAGTTTAACAAACTTTGTGAATGCTATGTAGTATGGCACATGAAAATCTTCCAAAATACAAAAGTTTGTAAGTTTAATGAACTTCGTGACTTTTATGTAGTATAGAACACGGAAAATCTTCCAAAAGACTAAAATTTCCAAGTTTAACGAACGTCGTGACTTTAATGTAGTTTACCACACGGAAATCTTCCAAAATACCATAGTTTTCAAGTTGAACAAACTTCGTGACTTTTATGTAGTATATAGCACACGAAAATCTTCAAAAAGAACAAAATATGCCAGTTTAACGATCTTCGCGACTTTTATATAGTATAGCACACGAAAACCTTCCAAAATAACAATGTATAGAAGTTTAACGAACTTCGTGACTTTTATGTAGTATATCACACGAAAATCAACCAAAATACAAAACTTTGCAAGTTTAAGGAACTTCGTGAGTTTTATGTAGTATAGCACACGAAAATCTTCAAAAATTCCAATGTTTTCAAATTTAACGAATTTCGTGACTTTTATATAGTATAGCACAAAA
Organism: Vicia villosa; assembly: GCF_029867415.1. Lineage (NCBI taxonomy): Eukaryota > Viridiplantae > Streptophyta > Magnoliopsida > Fabales > Fabaceae > Vicia > Vicia villosa. Next base: position 201,064 of record NW_026706235.1, read on the forward strand.
AAAATCTTCCCTAATACCAAACTTTGCATGATTAACGAACTTCGTGACTTTTGTGTAAGTTTAGCACATCAAAATCTTCCAAAATACCAATGTATGCAAGTTTAACGAACTTCGTGACTTTTATGTAGTATATCACACGAAAATCAACCAAAATACAAAACTTTGCAAGTTTAACTAACTTCGTGACTTTTATGTAGTATATCACACGAAAAACAAACAAAATACAAAACTTTGCAAGTTTAAGAAACTTCGTGAGTTTTATGTAGTATAGCACACGAAAATCTTCAAAAATTCCAATGTTTTCAAATTTAACGAATGTTGTGACTTTTATATAGTATAGCACAAAAAAAATCTTCCAAAATACCAAACTTTGCATGATTAACGAACTTCGTGACTTTAGTGTAAGTATAGCACATCAAAATCTTCCAAAATACCAATGTATGCAAGTTTAACGAACTTTGTGAATGTTATGTATTATAGCACATGTAAATCTTCCAAAATACAAAACTTTGCAAGCTTACCTAACTTCGTGACTTTTAAGTAGTATATAACACGGAAATAATCCAAACTACCAAACTTTGCAAGTTTAAGGAATATTTGTGACTTTTTTGTAGTATAGCACACGAAAATGTTCAAAAAGACCAAATTTTGTAAGATTAACGAACTTCATGACTTTGATGTAGTATATCACACGAAAAAAATTCTAAAATACCAATATAATCAAGTTTAGCGAACTTCGTGACTTTTCCATAGTATAGAGCACGAAAATCTTCCAAAATACCAAACTTTGCAAGTTTAATGAACTTCGTGAATTTTATGCAGTATAGCACACGAAAATCTTCCAAAATATCAACGTATGCAAGTTTAACAAACTTTGTGAATGCTATGTAGTATGGCACATGAAAATCTTCCAAAATACCAAAGTTTGTAAGTTTAACGAACTTCATGAGTTTTATGCAGTATAGCACACGAAAATCTTCAAAAATACCAATGTATGCAAGTTTAACAAACTTTGTGAATTCTATGTAGTATGGCACACGAAAATCTTCCAAAATACCAAAGTTTGTAAGTTTAACGAACTTCGTGACTTTTATGTAGTTTAGAACACGAAAAATCTTCAAAAAGACTAAAATTTCAAAGTTTAACTAACGTCGTGACTTTTATGTAGTATACCACACGGAATTCTTCCAAAATACCATAGTTTTCAAGTTTAACAAACTTCGTGACTTTTATGTAGTATATAGCACACGAAAATCTTCAAAAAGAACAAAATATGCCAGTTTAACGATCTTCGCGACTTTTATATAGTATAGCACACGAAAACCTTCCAAAATACCATTGTATACAAGCTTAACTAACTTCGTGACCTTTATGTAGTATATCACACGAAAATCAACCAAAATACAAAACTTTCCAAGTTTAACTAACTTCGTGACTTTTATGTAGTATATCACACGAAAATCAAACAAAATACAAAACTTTGTAAGTTTAAGGAACTTCGTGAGTTTTATGTACTATAGCACACGAAAATCTTCAAAAATTCCAATGTTTTCAAATTAAACGAATTTTGTGACTTTTATATAGTATAGCACAAAAAAAATCTTCCAAAATACCAAACTTTGAATGATTAACGAACTTCGTGACTTTAGTGCAAGTATAGCACATCAAAAACTTCCAAAATACCAATATATGCAAGTTTAACGAACTTTGTGAATGTTATGTATTATAGCACATGTAAATCTCCCAACATACCAAAGTTTGTAAATTTAACGAACTTCGTGACTAATATGTAGTATAACACTCGGAAATCTTCAAAAAGACCAAATTTTTCAAGTTTAACGAACTTCGTGACTTTTATGTAGTATAGCATACGAAAATCTTTCAAAATACTAATGTATGCAAGTGTAGCGAACTTTGTGATTTTTAGGTAGTTTAGCACACGGAAATCTTCAAAAAGACCAAAATTTGAAAGTTTAACGAACTTCGTGACTTTTATGTAGTAAAGCACACGAAAATCTTCCAAAATACAATTGTATACAAGTTTAACGAACTTCTTGTATTTTATGTAGTATAGCCCATGGAAATCTTCCAAAATACCAAACTTTGCAAGTTTAAGGAATATTTGTGACTTTGATGTAGTATAGCAACCGAAAATGTTCAAAAAGACCAAATTTTGCAAGTTTAACGAACTTCATGACTTTGATGTAGTATGTCACACGAAAAAAATTCTAAAATACCAATATAATCAAATTTAACGAACTTCGTGACTTTTCCATAGTATAGCACATGAAAATCTTCCAAAATACCAAACTTTGCAAGTTTAATGAACTTCGTGAATTTTATGCAGTATAGCACACGAAAATCTTCCAAAATATCAACGTATGCAAGTTTAACAAACTTTGTGAATGCTATGTAGTATGGCACATGAAAATCTTCCAAAATACCAAAGTTTGTAAGTTTAACGAACTTCATGAGTTTTATGCAGTATAGCACACGAAAATCTTCAAAAATACCAATGTATGCAAGTTTAACAAACTTTGTGAATTCTATGTAGTATGGCACACGAAAATCTTCCAAAATACCAAAGTTTGTAAGTTTAACGAACTTCGTGACTTTTATGTAGTTTAGAACACGAAAAATCTTCAAAAAGACTAAAATTTCAAAGTTTAACTAACGTCGTGACTTTTATGTAGTATACCACACAGAATTCTTCCAAAATACCATAGTTTTCAAGTTTAACAAACTTCGTGACTTTTATGTAGTATATAGCACACGAAAATCTCCAAAAAGAACAAAATATGCCAGTTTAACGATCCTCGCGACTTTTATATAGTATAGCACACGAAAACCTCCCAAAATACCATTGTATACAAGCTTAACTAACTTCGTGACTTTTATGTAGTATATCACACGAAAATCAACCAAAATACAAAACTTTCCAAGTTTAACTAACTTCGTGACTTTTATGTTGTATATCACACGAAAATCAAACAAAATACAAAACTTTTCAAGTTTAAGGAACTTCGTGAGTTTTATGTATTATAGCACACGAAAATCTTCAAAAAATTCCAATGTTTTCAAATTTAACGAATTTTGTAGCTTTTATATAGTATAGCACAAAAAAAATCTTCCAAAATACCAAACTTTTCATGATTAACGAACTTCGTGACTTTAGTGTAAGTATAGCACATCAAAATCTTCCAAAATACCAATGTATGCAAGTTTAACGAACTTTGTGAATGTTATGTATTATAGCACATGTAAATCTTCCAACATAACAAAGTTTGTAAATTTAACGAACTTCGTGACTAATATGTAGTATAACACTCGGACATCTTCAAAAAGACCAAATTTTTATAGTTTAACGAACTTCGTGACATTTATGTAGTATAGCATACGAAAATCTTTCAAAATACTAATGTATGCAAGTGTAGCGAACTTTGCGATTTTTATGTAGTTTAGCACACAGAAATCTTCAAAAAGACCAAAATTTGAAAGTTTAACGAACTTCGTGACTTTTATGTAGTAAAGCACACGAAAATCTTCGAAAATACAAATGTATACAAGTTTAATGAACTTCTTGTATTTTATGTAGTGTAGCCCACGGAAATCTTCCAAAATACCAAATTTTGCAAGTTTAATGAACTTCGTGACTTTTATGTACTATTGAACACGAAAATCTCTGAAAAGATCAAATTTTTCCATTTTAACAATCTTCGTGAATTTTATGTAGTATACCGTTAGAAAATCTTCAAAAATACCAATGTATGCAAGCTTACCTAACTTCGTTACTTTTAAGTAGTATATAACACGAAAATCATGCAAAATACCAAACTTTGCAAATTTAAGGAATATTCGTGACTTTAATGTAGTATAGCACACGAAAATGTTCAAAAAGACCAAATTTTGTAAGTTTAACGAACTTCGTGACTTTGACGTAGTATATCACACGAAAAAATTCTAAAACACCAATATAATCAAGTTTAACGAACTTCGTGACTTTTCCATAGTATAGCACACAAAAATCTTCCAAAATACCAAACTTTGCAAGTTTAATGAACTTCGTGAATTTTATGCAGTATAGCACACGAAAATCTTCCAAAATATCAACGTATGCAAGTTTAACAAACTTTGTGAATGCTATGTAGTATGGCACATGAAAATCTTCCAAAATACCAAAGTTTGTAAGTTTAACGAACTTCATGAGTTTTATGCATTATAGCACACGAAAATCTTCCAAAATACCAATGTATGCAAGTTTAACAAACTTTGTGAATTCTATGGAGTATGGCACACGAAAATCTTCCAAAATACCAAAGTTTGTAAGTTTAACGAACTTCGTGACTTTTATTTAGTTTAGAACACGAAAAATCTTCAAAAAGACTAAAATTTCAAAGTTTAACGAACGTCGTGACTTTTATGTAGTATACCACACGGAAATCTTCCAAAATACCATAGTTTTCAAGTTTAACAAACTTCGTGACTTTTATGTAGTATATAGCACACGAAAATCATCAAAAAGAACAAAATATGCCAGTTTAACGATCTTCGCGACTTTTATATAGTATAGCACACGAAAACCTTCCAAAATACCATTGTATACAAGCTTAACTAACTTCGTGACTTTTATGTAGTATATCACACGAAAATCAACCAAAATACAAAACTTTCCAAGTTTAACTAACTTCATGAATTTTATGTTGTATATCACACGAAAATCAAACAAAATACAAAACTTTGCAAGTTTAAGGAACTTCGTGAGTTTTATGTATTATAGCACACGAAAATCTTCAAAAAATTCCAATGTTTTCAAATTTAACGAATTTTGTGGCTTTTATATAGTATAGCACAAAAAAAATCTTCCAAAATACCAAACTTTTCATGATTAACGAACTTCGTGACTTTAGTGTAAGTATAGCACATCAAAATCTTCCAAAATACCAATGTATGCAAGTTTAACGAACTTTGTGAATGTTATGTATTATAGCACGTGTAAATCTTCCAACATAACAAAGTTTGTAAATTTAACGAACTTCGTGACTAATATGTAGTATAACACTCGGACATCTTCAAAAAGACCAAATTTTTATAGTTTAACGAACTTCGTGACATTTATGTAGTATAGCATACGAAAATCTTTCAAAATACTAATGGATGCAAGTGTAGCGAACTTTGCGATTTTTATGTAGTTTAGCACACAGAAATCTTCAAAAAGACCAAAATTTGAAAGTTTAACGAACTTCGTGACTTTTATGTAGTAAAGCACACGAAAATCTTCCAAAATACAAATGTATACAAGTTTAACGAACTTCTTGTATTTTATGTAGTGTAGCCCACGGAAATCTTCAAAAATACCAAATTTTGCAAGTTTAATGAACTTCGTGACTTTTATGTACTATTGAACACGAAAATCTCTGAAAAGATCAAATTTTTCCACTTTAACAATCTTCGTGAATTTTATGTAGTATACCGTTAGAAAATCTTCCAAAATACCAATGTATGCAAGCTTACCTAACTTCGTTACTTTTAAGTAGTATATAACACGAAAATCATGCAAAATACCAAACTTTGCAAATTTAAGGAATATTCGTGACTTTAATGTAGTATAGCACACGAAAATGTTCAAAAAGACCAAATTTTGTAAGTTTAACGAACTTCATGACTTTGATGTAGTATATCACACGAAAAAATTCTAAAGCTCCAATATAATCAAGTTTAACGAACTTCGTGACTTTTCCATAGTATAGCACACGAAAATCTTCCAAAATACCAAACTTTGCAAGTATAATGAACTTCGTGAATTTTATGCAGTATAGCACACGAAAATCTTCCAAAATATCAACGTATGCAAGTTTAACAAACTTTGTGAATGCTATGTAGTATGGCACATGAAAATCTTCCAAAATACCAAAGTTTGTAAGTTTAACGAACTTCATGAGTTTTATGCATTATAGCACACGAAAATCTTCCAAAATACCAATGTATGCAAGTTTAACAAATTTTGTGAATTCTATGTAGTATGGCACACGAAAATCTTCCAAAATACCAAAGTTTGTAAGTTTAACGAACTTCGTGACTTTTATGTAGTTTAGAACACGAAAAATCTTCAAAAAGACTAAAATTTCAAAGTTTAACTAACGTCGTGACTTTTATGTAGTATACCACACAGAATTCTTCCAAAATACCATAGTTTTCAAGTTTAACAAACTTCGTGACTTTTATGTAGTATATAGCACACGAAAATCTCCAAAAAGAACAAAATATGCCAGTTTAACGATCCTCGCGACTTTTATATAGTATAGCACACGAAAACCTCCCAAAATACCATTGTATACAAGCTTAACTAACTTCGTGACTTTTATGTAGTATATCACACGAAAATCAACCAAAATACAAAACTTTCCAAGTTTAACTAACTTCGTGACTTTTATGTTGTATATCACACGAAAATCAAACAAAATACAAAACTTTTCAAGTTTAAGGAACTTCGTGATTTTTATGTATTATAGCACACGAAAATCTTCAAAAAATTCCAATGTTTTCAAATTTAACGAATTTTGTAGCTTTTATATAGTATAGCACAAAAAAAATCTTCCAAAATACCAAACTTTTCATGATTAACGAACTTCGTGACTTTAGTGTAAGTATAGCACATCAAAATCTTCCAAAATACCAATGTATGCAAGTTTAACGAACTTTGTGAATGTTATGTATTATAGCACATGTAAATCTTCCAACATAACAAAGTTTGTAAATTTAACGAACTTCGTGACTAATATGTAGTATAACACTCGGACATCTTCAAAAAGACCAAATTTTTATAGTTTAACGAACTTCGTGACATTTATGTAGTATAGCATACGAAAATCTTTCAAAATACTAATGTATGCAAGTGTAGCGAACTTTGCGATTTTTATGTAGTTTAGCACACAGAAATCTTCAAAAAGACCAAAATTTGAAAGTTTAACGAACTTCGTGACTTTTATGTAGTAAAGCACACGAAAATCTTCGAAAATACAAATGTATACAAGTTTAATGAACTTCTTGTATTTTATGTAGTGTAGCCCACGGAAATCTTCCAAAATACCAAATTTTGCAAGTTTAATGAACTTCGTGACTTTTATGTACTATTGAACACGAAAATCTCTGAAAAGATCAAATTTTTCCATTTTAACAATCTTCGTGAATTTTATGTAGTATACCGTTAGAAAATCTTCAAAAATACCAATGTATGCAAGCTTACCTAACTTCGTTACTTTTAAGTAGTATATAACACGAAAATCATGCAAAATACCAAACTTTGCAAATTTAAGGAATATTCGTGACTTTAATGTAGTATAGCACACGAAAATGTTCAAAAAGACCAAATTTTGTAAGTTTAACGAACTTCGTGACTTTGACGTAGTATATCACACGAAAAAATTCTAAAACACCAATATAATCAAGTTTAACGAACTTCGTGACTTTTCCATAGTATAGCACACAAAAATCTTCCAAAATACCAAACTTTGCAAGTTTAATGAACTTCGTGAATTTTATGCAGTATAGCACACGAAAATCTTCCAAAATATCAACGTATGCAAGTTTAACAAACTTTGTGAATGCTATGTAGTATGGCACATGAAAATCTTCCAAAATACCAAAGTTTGTAAGTTTAACGAACTTCATGAGTTTTATGCATTATAGCACACGAAAATCTTCCAAAATACCAATGTATGCAAGTTTAACAAACTTTGTGAATTCTATGGAGTATGGCACACGAAAATCTTCCAAAATACCAAAGTTTGTAAGTTTAACGAACTTCGTGACTTTTATTTAGTTTAGAACACGAAAAATCTTCAAAAAGACTAAAATTTCAAAGTTTAACGAACGTCGTGACTTTTATGTAGTATACCACACGGAAATCTTCCAAAATACCATAGTTTTCAAGTTTAACAAACTTCGTGACTTTTATGTAGTATATAGCACACGAAAATCATCAAAAAGAACAAAATATGCCAGTTTAACGATCTTCGCGACTTTTATATAGTATAGCACACGAAAACCTTCCAAAATACCATTGTATACAAGCTTAACTAACTTCGTGACTTTTATGTAGTATATCACACGAAAATCAACCAAAATACAAAACTTTCCAAGTTTAACTAACTTCATGAATTTTATGTTGTATATCACACGAAAATCAAACAAAATACAAAACTTTGCAAGTTTAAGGAACTTCGTGAGTTTTATGTATTATAGCACACGAAAATCTTCAAAAAATTCCAATGTTTTCAAATTTAACGAATTTTGTGGCTTTTATATAGTATAGCACAAAAAAAATCTTCCAAAATACCAAACTTTTCATGATTAACGAACTTCGTGACTTTAGTGTAAGTATAGCACATCAAAATCTTCCAAAATACCAATGTATGCAAGTTTAACGAACTTTGTGAATGTTATGTATTATAGCACGTGTAAATCTTCCAACATAACAAAGTTTGTAAATTTAACGAACTTCGTGACTAATATGTAGTATAACACTCGGACATCTTCAAAAAGACCAAATTTTTATAGTTTAACGAACTTCGTGACATTTATGTAGTATAGCATACGAAAATCTTTCAAAATACTAATGGATGCAAGTGTAGCGAACTTTGCGATTTTTATGTAGTTTAGCACACAGAAATCTTCAAAAAGACCAAAATTTGAAAGTTTAACGAACTTCGTGACTTTTATGTAGTAAAGCACACGAAAATCTTCCAAAATACAAATGTATACAAGTTTAACGAACTTCTTGTATTTTATGTAGTGTAGCCCACGGAAATCTTCAAAAATACCAAATTTTGCAAGTTTAATGAACTTCGTGACTTTTATGTACTATTGAACACGAAAATCTCTGAAAAGATCAAATTTTTCCACTTTAACAATCTTCGTGAATTTTATGTAGTATACCGTTAGAAAATCTTCCAAAATACCAATGTATGCAAGCTTACCTAACTTCGTTACTTTTAAGTAGTATATAACACGAAAATCATGCAAAATACCAAACTTTGCAAATTTAAGGAATATTCGTGACTTTAATGTAGTATAGCACACGAAAATGTTCAAAAAGACCAAATTTTGTAAGTTTAACGAACTTCATGACTTTGATGTAGTATATCACACGAAAAAATTCTAAAGCTCCAATATAATCAAGTTTAACGAACTTCGTGACTTTTCCATAGTATAGCACACGAAAATCTTCCAAAATACCAAACTTTGCAAGTATAATGAACTTCGTGAATTTTATGCAGTATAGCACACGAAAATCTTCCAAAATATCAACGTATGCAAGTTTAACAAACTTTGTGAATGCTATGTAGTATGGCACATGAAAATCTTCCAAAATACCAAAGTTTGTAAGTTTAACGAACTTCATGAGTTTTATGCATTATAGCACACGAAAATCTTCCAAAATACCAATGTATGCAAGTTTAACAAATTTTGTGAATTCTATGTAGTATGGCACACGAAAATCTTCCAAAATACCAAAGTTTGTAAGTTTAACGAACTTCGTGACTTTTATGTAGTTTAGAACACGAAAAATCTTCAAAAAGACTAAAATTTAAAAGTTTAACGAACGTCGTGACTTTTATGTAGTATACCACACGGAAATCTTCCAAAATACCATAGTTTTCAAGTTTAACAAACTTCGTGACTTTTATGTAGTATATAGCACACGAAAATCATCAAAAAGAACAAAATATGCCAGTTTAACGATCTTCGCGACTTTTATATAGTATAGCACACGAAAACCTTCCAAAATACCATTGTATACAAGCTTAACTAACTTCGTGACTTTTATGTAGTATATCACACGAAAATCAACCAAAATACAAAATTTCCAAGTTTAACTAACTTCGTGACTTTTATGTTGTATATCACACGAAAATCAAACAAAATACAAAGCTTTGCAAGTTTAAGGAACTTCGTGAGTTTTATGTATTATAGCACACGAAAATCTTCAAAAAATTCCAATGTTTTCAAATTTAACGAATTTTGTGGCTTTTATATAGTATAGCACAAAAAAAATCTTCCAAAATACCAAACTTTTCATGATTAACGAACTTCGTGACTTTAGTGTAAGTATAGCACATCAAAATCTTCCAAAATACCAATGTATGCAAGTTTAACGAACTTTGTGAATGTTATGTATTATAGCACATGTAAATCTTCCAACATAACAAAGTTTGTAAATTTATCGAACTTCGTGACTAATATGTAGTATAACACTCGGACATCTTCAAAAAGACCAAATTTTTATAGTTTAACGAACTTCGTGACATTTATGTAGTATAGCATACGAAAATCTTTCAAAATACTAATGTATGCAAGTGTAGCGAACTTTGCGATTTTTATGTAGTTTAGCACACAGAAATCTTCAAAAACACCAAAATTTGAAAGTTTAACGAACTTCGTGACTTTTATGTAGTAAAGCACACGAAAATCTTCCAAAATACAAATGTATACAAGTTTAATGAACTTCTTGTATTTTATGTAGTGTAGCCCACGGAAATCTTCCAAAATACCAAATTTTGCAAGTTTAACGAACTTCGTGACTTTTATGTACTATTGAACACGAAAATCTCTGAAAAGATCAAATTTTTCCACTTTAACAATCTTCGTGAATTTTATGTAGTATACCGTTAGAAAATCTTCCAAAATACCAATGTATGCAAGCTTACCTAACTTCGTTACTTTTAAGTAGTATATAACACGAAAATCATGCAAAATACCAAATTTGCAAATTTAAGGAATATTCGTGACTTTAATGTAGTATAGCACACGAAAATGTTCAAAAAGACCAAATTTTGTAAGTTTAACGAACTTCATGACTTTGATGTAGTATATCACACGAAAAAATTCTAAAACACCAATATAATCAAGTTTAACGAACTTCGTGACTTTTCCATAGTATAGCACACGAAAATCTTCCAAAATACCAAACTTTGCAAGTTTAATGAACTTCGTGAATTTTCTGCAGTATAGCTCACGAAAATCTTCCAAAATATCAACGTATGCAAGTTTAACAAACTTTGTGAATGCTATGTAGTATGGCACATGAAAATCTTCCAAAATACCAAAGTTTGTAAGTTTAACGAACTTCATGAGTTTTATGCATTATAGCACACGAAAATCTTCCAAAATACCAATGTATGCAAGTTTAACAAACTTTGTGAATTCTATGTAGTATGGCACACGAAAATCTTCCAAAATACCAAAGTTTGTAAGTTTAACGAACTTCGTGACTTTTATGTAGTTTAGAACACGAAAAATCTTCAAAAAGACTAAAATTTAAAAGTTTAACGAACGTCGTGACTTTTATGTATTATACCACACGGAAATCTTCCAAAATTCCATAGTTTTCAAGTTTAACAAACTTCGTGACTTTTATGTAGTATATAGCACACGAAAATCTCAAAAAGAACAAAATATGCCAGTTTAACGATCTTCGCGACTTTTATTTAATATAGCACACGAAAACCTTCCAAAATACCATTGTATACAAGCTTAACTAACTTCGTGACTTTTATGTAGTATATCACACGAAAATCAACCAAAATACAAAACTTTCCAAGTTTAACTAACTTCGTGACTTTTATGTTGTATATCACACGAAAATCATACAAAATACAAAACTTTGCAAGTTTAAGGAACTTCGTGAGTTTTATGTATTATAGCACACGAAAATCTTCAAAAATTCCAATGCTTTCAAATTTAACGAATTTTGTGACTTTTATATAGTATAGCACAAAAAAAATCTTCCAAAATACCAAACTTTGCATGATTAACGAACTTCGTGACTTTAGTGTAAGTATAGCAAGTTTAACGAACTTTGTGAATGTTATGTATTATAGCACATGTAAATCTTACAACATACCAAAGTTTGTAAATTTAACGAACTTCGTGACTAATATGTAGTATAACACTCGGAAATCTTCAAAAAGACCAAATTTTTCAAGTTTAACGAACTTCGTGAATTTTATGTAGTATAGCATACGAAAATCTTTCAAAATACTAATGTATTCAAGTGTAGCGAACTTTGTGATTTTTATGTAGTTTAGCACACGGAAATCTTCAAAAAGACCAAAATTTGAAAGTTTAACGAACTTCGTGACTTTTATGTAGTAAAGCACACGAAAATCTTCTAAAATACAAATGTATACAATTTTAACGAACTTCTTGTATTTTACGTAGTATAGCCCACGGAAATCTTCCAAAATACCAAATTTTGCAAGTTTAATGAACTTCGTGACTTTTATGTACTATTGAACACGAAAATCTTTGAAAAGATCAAATTTTTCCACTTTAACAATCTTCGTGAATTTTATGTAGTATACCGTTAGAAAATATTCCAAAATACCAATGTATGCAAGCTTACCTAACTTCATGACTTTTAAGTAGTATATAACACGAAAATCATGCAAAATACCAAACTTTGCAAGTTTAAGGAATATTCGTGACTTTGATGTAGTATAGCACACGAAAATCTTCAAAAATGCAAAATTTTGTAAGTTTAAAGAACTTCATGACTTTGATGTAGTATATCACACGAAAAACTTCTAAAATACCAATATAATCAAGTTTAACGAACTTCGTGACTTTTCCATAGTATAGCACATGAAAATCTTCCAAAATGCCAAACTTTGCAAGTTTAACAAACTTCGTGAATTTTATGCAGTATAGCACACGAAAATATTCCACCACATTTTTATACTCAAGCTCATTTGAATAGAAGAAGCTCAAGAACACTTCCATACAATAAAAAATGAAGGAGTTATGACTTGCACAAGTTGGGCGATTTTGAGAGAATGTACAAAAGGCAAAAAGGAGAATTTTGAGTTTTAACTACATGGGCCCAAATATTTGACTCCAAACTTGTCCATGGGCCTTAAAATGATCTTTGAAATAATTATTTTATATTCTTAGTATTTATCTTATTTAAATTGAATTTTAATTCATTTAAATATTGAATAAATCTTTGTAAAATATGGAAAAATTATTTTAATCAAAGATTTGATTTCCAATCAATTTTAAACAATTAAGATGGCCCAATGGTCAATTTATATTATTATTATTATTATGATATTTATTTTATTTATATTTGATTTTATCATTTTAAAATCAAATAAAATCAAATAAAAATCATAAAATAATTATATGATTGATACACCAAATTTTTTCCTTAATTCATTCAGATCAAATCAAATCCAATGGCTAAGATTAAAAATAAAATATGCATGGTGTTCAAAAATTGGAATTATTTTATGTAAAATCTTTGCATATTTCCATGTCATCAAAAGATTGGATTTTCCTTTAGTTCTTTGACCTAATTCTCTTCATTATAAATACCTAAGCTCATCCATGCAGTAAGGACACGAAAATCAGAGGAAGAACAAGGATTTCAAAGTTGCAAAATCTTCACAAAAACTAGGGCACAAGAAGAAAACATTCTTAGGAGATTTCAAGGCCATACGTGCATGCCCTTCACTCCTACAGGTATCAAACAGTAAGCATGGACCATGAGACACAATAAATGTAGCTTTGAATGCACAGCTTTCGATTTGCATATCCATGCATGTTTGTCTTTTTCGTTTTCAATGTTCTATCATGTTTTAATGAAACCTAATGGCATATTTGAGTTCCTTGTGATGTTTAGACGAGAATCAAACCCTTGGTTTGAAGTTTGGACGTGAGAATGACAAGCCACCATTGTTAGGGCTCAAAGAAGTTTCGATTTTGAACCAGCGTTTTAGGACGTATCCGGTCAAGAAAAAGCCTTGGCCGTGATTAGGAGGTTCCCTTAGTGGGATCTGGGCGTGTTTTCCTTTTGCTTAACGTCGTTTTTTGTGAGTTTGAATTTACAGGTGATTAGCTACGAAAGTGATACAGTCTTGTCGCAGCATTTCAATAGCAAATTTTGTAGCTAAATTATTGCAGGTTTGGTAACGAAGAAGATGATTTCGTGCCCTTGTCTCATTGGTCCGTCAATCCTTCGGCTTTCTCTCTCCATGCGTGGTAACCTGCAGTTGGTTGGTCAGAAATTCAAACCTCCTTCTCTCCAATCAGCATTAACCACGCGTGATACATATGGGGTCCACCATTGACCGGGTTGAATTTTCTGTTGAATACACTTATTATTATTATTTGCGCGTGATGAAATTAACAATTGATTTGTGTAGCTGGGTTGGTTAAAGTGAGGGAGGGAGAGCACTGGATCGATTCCTGGCGGAGACCAATATTTTCCTATTTTTTCTAGTCACACATGTTGCCAAGATCCAATGCGCTCACTCAGTGCAGGCCCACGGTGAACCCTCACGTTTCAGCCATCAAATTCCACCCAAAAACAATCTAGCGCTCAGCAAGATACATGTGCACCATGAACCTCCATCAAGCTGGCACACTTAATCAGAGCTAAGCCTTTTTCTTTTAATTTTTATTATTTGGTTTTAATTAATTTTGTTTATTTACTTTCTTTTTTCTTTTCCTTTTTCTATTATACTTTCTTTTATATATGTTTTGGTACATTAGTTTTTTAAAATTTTATAATTGTTTATTATCGAAAACCCGATTTTTCACGAATAATTGTTTTTTCTATATATTATTAAAATTCGAATACACTTTATGTTTATTTTAATTATTCGTTATATCTGATCAAACTTCCGATTTCATTAACCTTTTAGGGTTTGTTCAATCCCATTTATTTATTCTATTAGGGTTTGTACCCATAACTATCGAATCTTAAATGCACTGACACTTCTCTTCTTTGTGCCCACTTTTCAAGTTTAATCAAGGATCTTTCAGCCATGCGCTTCGCCCGACTAAAAGCTAAGTCTTCTAATTGTTTATATATTTATTTTTTTTTAATTACATAATTCCTCTTTTATTTATTATCAATGCTTTGTATTTGCCACAAAAAGTTTTCTACCTTTCTCTTCTTCATTTTTCAGGGTTAGCCAAGATCCTCCGACTACGCACCCTCAGAGCTAAGTTTCCAATCCTTATTTTATTTTATATAAATATTATTTTACTTTTTGCCTTTTGCCCAAAATAGGGTTTGCCTCGAATGGTCAATACACTCACCCCTATTATTTTCATTGTAATTTTCAGGGTCAGTCGAAGGGTCGAGAAGATCAAGGTTTTCAATGTTTAAAACTAATTATTGATCCTTCTTATTTTTCCGTTTGTTAATTTCCCCCATCCCCGCAGGTGTTTATTGTAATAGCGTAGGAACTTTAATTTCTGCCTTTAATTTCTGCTCATTTTAAACTGCGTGGTTAGTAATCCTAGGGAGTGCAAGCCTTGAAAATAAATTAGATCACTAATTATAAGATAAAATTATCTGAATATTAATCACGTGACTGTTGCACCTTTAGGGTAATCCCTCTGGTTGCCTTGTTGCCTTATTACTGTTGCCTTGTTGCCTTATTGATAATGCCTTAAAATAGTCAAGTCCCTCGATTCCGAGGATACCTAAAGCAATGTTGCCTTAAAGTTATTGAAACTCCCTCGATGTTGCCTTGATAAAAGATTGTCCCAATTGCTAAGGTATCCTTGTATGATGCCTAAGAAAATCAAATGACTATTATATCCTTCCCTTAGACTACCTGCCTTCTTTATGGCAAGGGACAGTCTTATGGCGAACGATTATTCTCGATGACCCTTCAACATCCAATTGAAAGACTTCCTACCCTTTATGGTATGGATAGACCCTTTCACCCGAAAGACTAAAAGAACAATTTTTCAAACTTAGGGTAGTTGCTACTAATTGCATGCTCTAAATTCAAAACTCTTTTCAAATCAAATTCAAAAAGACTACGCTTATTTACAAGCTAAAGTTCTTCTTCGAAAATCTTTTCAAACAAATCAAACATTTCATACAAAGTGAGCTAAGCAATTAAGAGCCCATGGGTAACCATGGATGCAAAGGGTGCCTTACACCTTCCCTTTGTATAACTTACCCCCCGAACTCAAAATCTTTTCAAAAGGTCTTTCCTGTTCTTTTAGCCTTTCCTAATTGGATAAAATAAAAGTCAGTGGCGACTCATGTTATCCACAACATTTCGAATAAAGTCAGTTCACCGTATTATAGAACTGGCGACTCTGCTGGGGATGCTTTCGATTAAAAGAGGGGTTACCTTAGAGTTTAGGATTCACTTTAATTGTTTGATTTGTCTGCTTTATATTTCAAAGGCTGTTTTGGGTATTTACTTGTGTGAAAGGTCCTAACCCGAATCTGAGAACCTTAGGTAAATGGCATGAGACCAAGGAGACTGCACAGCGTATACTGATGTGGTTGATATGGTGGCCATCGTTAGTGTGACACATTGGTTTGTCCTGGTGTTCCTTGGGATCCGACTTGAGGAAACACTTGGCTGCTGCGTGGTGTCATTAAGCACTAATTCGCCCTAGAACCCTAGTTGAACTTGACTTTGGCCTATTAGAAAGTAGCGAGATGGCTGGCTTTGGTTCCGACTGAAGTTGGTTGATACTCGAAGCTACACTCATATGGACTGGACTTTCGGGACCTTCTCGGTTGGTGATTCGATTGCCGAACTGAGATAAGCGCCTTCGAGAAAGGTCAATGATATGAGCTCCCTAGAACCCGATCTTTATATAGGACAGGATGAACCAACTCAACTTCAATGGGGAGGGTACTTACCTACGAACTTCACGCAAGCCTTTAAACTTAAGGACACTTGTGTGACTTGTCTGTGCTTGCTACTAACCCTTTGGTTTCCTTGCAGGTTTTTCTTGTGGGGCTCATTGGTCCTTATTACCTTACGTTTCGTCTGATGCATTGCATCTGCATAACATCATGACATCATGACATCATAACATTGCATGTTTACTAACCCTTTCAAGGATCTTACGAATTTAGGGCGCACAATTTCAGGTGCTCTCATCAAGGACTGAACTCTTATCAAGGGGCAAGAGGATTTACTTTCCTCTCGCCACATACCTTCCAATTCAGAGACGCTGTACCTATCAAGGGGCAAGAGGATTTATTTTCCTCTAGCCATGTACCTTCAAATTCAGAGATATCCTGAATCAGAGGCGATGACCCACTGGATATGGTGAGCTTGATTCTCAAAGAAAGACATTCAAAGACAAAAATCAGAGTTCTTCAAACGAAGAAGCGACCAAATCGTTTTTGACGTTGCTAACTAAATTTCCAGAGATCCTTGAAAATATTGCATCTGCATTCATAACATTGCATCACAGGTTCCCACCACAGGTTTCTTACCTCCTCGCTGTTTATTTCAGCATCATGAATCTCGAGCAATCCGTCAAAGACCTTCAAGCTCAGAATGCCCAGTTTCAAGATCTGATTCTGAATTTATCCAAGGGGCAAGACGAGCTGAAAACCCTTCTGACTAAGAAGGAGAAAAAGACCAAGAAGCCCAAAGGAGTGATCAACCTGGGAAGAAGATTCAAGGGTCGTCCCAAGAAGGCTGCAGAAACTGGAATTCCTAAAGGTGAGGAAGAGGAAGAGGAAGGAGATGATCTTAGTGTCAAGAACAATCAGGGAAGCCATGTAGGTTCTGATGGCCAGGAAGAAGAAGAAGATGAGTATCCTCAAGACGAGGATTATGCTGATGAGAAGTATAGACTACTAGAAGAGCGCCTGAGAAGCATGGAAATTCAGAAGGTACCTGGGCTGGATTTTGAAGAACTAGGACTCGTTCCTGGGGTAGTTATTCCTCCGAAATTCAAAACTCCCGCCTTTGCTAAGTATGATGGAGTCTCTTGTCCCCAGATGCACTTGAGGTCTTATGTAAGAAAGATTCAGCCCCACACTGCTGATAAGAGGCTCTGGATCCATTTCTTCCAAGAAAGCCTGTCTGGAACTCAACTTGAATGGTACTATCAACTAGAGAGTACTAGCATCCGTACTTGGGAAGAGTTAGTTGTTGATTTCTATAAGCAATACCAATATAATTCCGATCTCGCACCAACTCGCATGCAACTACAAAGCATGTCTATGGGACCTAAGGAAAGTTTCAAGGAGTATGCTCAGAAATGGAGAGATCTAGCTGGAAGAGTCAAACCTTCCTTGGCTGACAGAGAGTTGGTAGATATGTTTATGAATACACTGACTGGCCCTTTCTATAGTGATTTGCTGGGAAGTTCGTCATTTGGATTCACTGAGCTTATACTGACTGGGGAACACGTTGAGAATGGCATCCGAAGTGGTAAGATTCAAGCTGCTACATCCTCAGGTGTTACAAAGAAGCCTCTCAGTGGGAAGTCAGATTCAAATAATAACCATGGCCAATCTGTTGGGGCAGTTTTGATCTCCACACCGACACCTCAGAGAAGTCGTCAAAACACGCAAGACACGCCTAGTCGTCAGTTCACAAAGATCAATATGTCACTGGCTCAAGCACTACAACACCTGTTGAAGTTAGAGTTGATCACTCTAAAGGATCCCCCTAAGAATCCAAGTACTTCTGCTCGAAGCTATAATCCTAATATGAGGTGTGCATACCACTCTGATAGTCCTGGTCATGATACGAATAGCTGCTGAACATTGAGGAACAAAATCCAAGATATGATCGATGCTGGAGAAGTTGAGTTTGATCCTCCTGAGACTCCTAATGTAACTGCTAATAATGTGGATGGCTAGAAGGATGCACTTTTAGATCATTAGTTTTACTTTTCATTCGCTTATTTCTATTCTGTTTGTTTAAACATTCGACTTATGATAGACATTATCTGTTTTAATAATAATCATCATTAGTGCATTGCATATGTTTGTCTTGAATAATTTATTTCACTATCACTCATTTTAAATTATGTCTTTACTTTGCGTATGTTTTATGATACTCAACTCCTGTTAAAGCTGTATACCTTTAAAAGGGGGATGACGAAAACGATACCGCAACCTCATACAGTATGCTTTTGAGCGGACTATGCTGACGATGTACAGGCATTGTTTCAATTCCTAAACAGTGGAGATATAAGGATGTTAATCCCTCGTCAACCCCTTTGAGCCTAAGGAGTAGAAGTTTCTTTCTGGTACTATTTAAAACCTTTAATCATAACCTGGGACAGGGTAGCTACTCAGTTAACTCAATTGTACTAGCTGTTGTTTATACAAATAATGATGGGTTCCCGCTACCAGTAAGTCAGGCAGTCAATATCCACCAAAAGAAAAAAGCTATTAAGTCAAAACCTGCGAAGGAGACTTATAGAAAAGTCGAAACATCCCGCTGACTGTAATCACCAAAATAAGCAGTTCAGGAAAAGTTAGGGATAACAAATTCAAAAAAAGAGGTCAGTACAAATCCTCGACAAAAGAAAATATTACAAAAAAAAAGGGACGACTGCCTGTCCAAATAAACCTTCGGTGCTTCAACCATCATCAAATGTCAACATTATGACTTCAAGATCTGCTGGAACTTGAAAGCAAAGTTAACTGAGCATAAGATTGAAGAACATCACGAAGATTGGGATGGGTACAAATAAATTTTTAGCCTTTATCCTTTGTTTCTTAAACCGTGAACCAAGCCACGTTACAACCCTTGAAAGTCCTAACTGAAGCATGGTTAGTTCGAAAGCATACTGTCACCAAAAGGTATCTTGACTCCTTAAGGTTTACCAAAAACGCTGAGTTGATATTTCATTTTACAAAACACCACATTGTTACAAATATCACGTTTTTACAAATATCACACCTTTACATCTCCTGCTTTAACATTTTTCAAAAAACTCAAGACAAACGTATGCATTGCATCTCATGAATTCATTATTAAACATATTCTGCTACATAATTTCAAGTGTTAGCATCAGAAAGAATTTGCACAAAGGTACAACTAATGACTGAAAGTCATCCTGACAGACAAAAATCACTTCAGAAGCAATGTCTCCTATGTATACAAGGGGCACGACACGTTTTTCCCAATCAATCTGGGGCAATCAAGTCAAGATTCCAAAATCTCTCAAATGCCGAATAATCAAAGGCATACATCCCAAGTGGGTTTCGAACTATTTCCCGATCAATTTGGGGGAATAATCAGGTCAAGTTTCAAAAAATATCTCAGAAGCATCAATAATCAGGAGCAAGCATCCAAGTATATCTGAAGCTACTTCCCAATCAACATGGGACATTGTCCTTGGCCTATGATTACTAGGGGCATGACACCCATAGTGCACATCTCATAAAATCCTCGCGAGGCGAATCTTTCCAAAGTTCCTACTAGCAGGGGCAAATCTATGCGAGTCCAGTTGATACTTCGATCAATATTCATTGATATGTTCTAATCAATACAAATCCAAGAATGGTAGTTACTATAATACTAGGGGCAACGTTCAAGACATCCACGTCTTCCCACAAAGCTGATTTCACAAGATCATATCCCCACAGAGTAATCATTAAGAAGATACCTTCAAATGTTCTTGTCCAACAAAAGACATAGCTTCTCAATAGAGTTCACATCTTCGACACCGTTGGTTCCCCGACCTTCTTCTCTTCTCCAAACATGGTTTATTAATATCTGTTATCCCCAGTCAGAGTACATCAAATTACTGGTCATCCCCAAGCAAAATTGTAAATCCCCAGCTGTGTACTTTCAAGACAAGGTCAAACAGCAAAATCACAAGGATAATTTTCTCAATCAAGACAACATAAATCATATTCACATATCATATGTCATAAACATATTCATACATCACATACATTGCCTCATAATGAATTCATACATAACATGCAAGTTTCTCATTTATTTTGAGAGACTCGTCGCATAATACATGCATCATGACATTACATAAAAACTAACTCTACCTTTTTCAGGATACAGTAACAAGCAGATGAACAATATCTAAGATCTAATTCAGCTACTACGAACGGTACTGACACGACCAACCTTCAAGGATCTAATTCTATCATCACGAACGGTGTAGACACGATCAAATAACCACGACAACTGAGTCACGATAATGGAATCACGACAACTGAGTCACGATGATGGAATCACGACAACTGAGTCACGATGATGGAATCAAGACAACTGAGTCACGATGATGGAATCACGACAACTGAGTCACGATGATGGAATCACGACAACTGAGTCACGATAATGGAATCACGACAACTGAGTCACGATGATGGAATCACGACAACTGAGTCACGATGATGGAATCACGACAACTGAGTCACGATGATGGAATCACGACAACTGACACCACAAGATGCGGTCTAATATACGACTCAGCCTGACGCACATTAATACATCAACTGATGGCATCTTCAAGCCCATCTCCGACAAACGCCTCTCAATACTTCAAGCTCGGATATAGTCTAACGTACGACTTATTCCGACTTTCGTATTTATCCAAATCAGATGGCATCTTTAAGCTCGTCTCACACATCTTTTCCAACACTTGGACGGCATCTTCAAGCCCGTCTCTAAAAAGCCCCTTCACCATCGGCAAGGGCAAATTTCTTGGTATTCTAGTGTTCAATCCTCTTCTACCTTCAGATTTCGACAGGCACGCAAGCCAATCTACATCCTCAGGAATAAGAAGATTGAACAGGGGCAGCTGTCATACCCCAAAATTTGCCCACCACATTTTTATACTCAAGCTCATTTGAATAGAAGAAGCTCAAGAACACTTCCATAAAATAAAAAATGAAGGAGTTATGACTTGCACAAGTTGGGCGATTTTGAGAGAATGTACAAAAGGCAAAAAGGAGAATTTTGAGTTTTAACTACATGGGCCCAAATATTTGACTCCAAACTTGTCCATGGGCCTTAAAATGATCTTTGAAATAATTATTTTATATTCTTAGTATTTATCTTATTTAAATTGAATTTTAATTCATTTAAATATTGAATAAATCTTTGTAAAATATGGAAAAATTATTTTAATCAAAGATTTGATTTCCAATCAATTTTAAACAATTAAGATGGCCCAATGGTCAATTTATATTATTATTATTATTATGATATTTATTTTATTTATATTTGATTTTATCATTTTAAAATCAAATAAAATCAAATAAAAATCATAAAATAATTATATGATTGATACACCAAATTTTTTCCTTAATTCATTCAGATCAAATCAAATCCAATGGCTAAGATTAAAAATAAAATATGCATGGTGTTCAAAAATTGGAATTATTTTATGTAAAATCTTTGCATATTTCCATGTCATCAAAAGATTGGATTTTCCTTTAGTTCTTTGACCTAATTCTCTTCATTATAAATACCTAAGCTCATCCATGCAGTAAGGACACGAAAATCAGAGGAAGAACAAGGATTTCAAAGTTGCAAAATCTTCACAAAAACTAGGGCACAAGAAGAAAACATTCTTAGGAGATTTCAAGGCCATACGTGCATGCCCTTCACTCCTACAGGTATCAAACAGTAAGCATGGACCATGAGACATAATATATGTAGCTTTGAATGCACAACTTTCGATTTGCATATCCATGCATGTTTGTCTTTTTCGTTTTCAATGTTCTATCATGTTTTAATGAAACCTAATGGCATATTTGAGTTCCTTGTGATGTTTAGACGAGAATTAAACCCTTGGTTTGAAGTTTGGACGTGAGAATGACAAGCCACCATTGTTAGGGCTCAAAGAAGTTTCGATTTTGAACCAGCGTTTTAGGACGTATCCGATCAAGAAAAAGCCTTGGCCGTGATTAGGAGGTTCCCTTAGTGGGATCTGGGCGTGTTTTCCTTTTGCTTAACGTCGTTTTTTGTGAGTTTGAATTTACAGGTGATTAGCTACGAAAGTGATACATTCTTGTCGCAGCATTTCAATAGCAAATTTTGTAGCTAAATTATTTCAGGTTTGGTAACGAAGAAGATGATTTCGTGCCCTTGTCTCATTAGTCCGTCAATCCTTCGGCTTTCTCTCTCCATGCGTGGTAACCTGCAATTGGTTGGCCAGAAATTCAAACCTTCCTCTCTCCAATCAGCATTAACCACGCGTGATACATATGGGGTCCACCATTGACCGGGTTGAATTTTCCGTTGAATACACTTATTATTATTATTTGCGCGTGATGAAATTAACAATTGATTTGTGTAGTTGGGTTGGTTAAAGTGAGGGAGGGAGAGCACTGGATCGATTCCTGGCGGAGACCAATATTTTCCTATTTTTTCTAGTCACACATGTTGCCAAGATCCAACGCGCTCACTCAGTGCAGGCCCACGGTGAACCCTCACGTTTCAGCCATAGATCCCACCCAAAAACAATCTAGCGCTCAACAAGATGCATGTGCACCATGAACCTCCATCAAGCTGGCACACTTAATCAGAGCTAAGCCTTTTTCTTTTAATTTTTATTATTTGGTTTTAATTAATTTTGTTTATTTACTTTCTTTTTTATTTTCCTTTTTCTATTATACTTTCTTTTATATATGTTTTGGTACATTAGTTTTTTAAAATTTTATAATTGTTTATTATCGAAAACCCGATTTTTCACGAATAATTGTTTTTTCTATATATTATTAAAATTCGAATACACTTTATGTTTATTTTAATTATTCGTTATATCTGATCAAACTTCCGATTTCATTAACCTTTTAGGGTTTGTTCAATCCCATTTATTTATTCTATTAGGGTTTGTACCCATAACTAACGAATCTTAAATGCACTAACACTTCTCTTCTTTGTGCCCACTTTTCAGGTTTAATCAAGGATCTTTCAGCCATGCGCTTCGCCCGACTAAAAGCTAAGTCTTCTAATTGTTTATATATTTATTTTTTTTTTTAATTACATAATTCCTCTTTTATTTATTATCAATGCTTTGTATTTGCCACAAAAAGTTTTCTACCTTTCTCTTCTTCATTTTTCAGGGTTAGCCAAGATCCTCCGACTACGCACCCTCAGAGCTAAGTTTCCAATCCTTATTTTATTTTATATAAATATTATTTTACTTTTTGCCTTTTGCCCAAAATAGGGTTTGCCTCGAATGGTCAATACACTCACCCCTATTATTTTCATTGTAATTTTCAGGGTCAGTCGAAGGGTCGAGAAGATCAAGGTTTTCAATGTTTAAAACTAATTATTGATCCTTCTTATTTTTCCGTTTATTAATTTCCCCCATCCTCGCAGGTGTTTATTGTAATAGCGTAGGAACTTTAATTTCTGCCTTTAATTTCTGCTCATTTTAAACTGCGTGGTTAGTAATCCTAGGGAGTGCAAGCCTTGAAAATAAATTAGATCACTAATTATAAGATAAAATTATCTGAATATTAATCACGTGACTGTTGCACCTTTAGGGTAATCCCTCTGGTTGCCTTGTTGCCCTATTACTGTTGCCTTGTTGCCTTATTGATAATGCCTTAAAATAGTCAAGTCCCTCGATTCCGAGGATACCTAAAGCAATGTTGCCTTAAAGTTATTGAAACTCCCTCGACGTTGCCTCGATAAAAGATTGTCCCAATTGCTAAGGTATCCTCGCATGATGCCTAAGAAAATCAAATGACTATTATATCCTTCCCTTAGACTACCTGCCTTCATTATGGCAAGGGACAGTCTTATGGCGAACGATTATTCTCGATGACCCTTCAACATCCAATTGAAAGACTTCCTACCCTTTATGGTATGGATAGACCCTTTCACCCGAAAGACTAAAAGAACAATTTTTCAAACTTAGGGTAGTTGCTACTAATTGCATGCTCTAAATTCAAAACTCTTTTCAAATCAAATTCAAAAAGACTACGCTTATTTACAAGCTAAAGTTCTTGTTCGAAAATCTTTTCAAACAAATCAAACATTTCATACAAAGTGAGCTAAGCAATTAAGAGCCCATGGATAACCATGGATGCAAAAGGTGCCTTACACCTTCCCTTTGTATAACTTACCCCCCGAACTCAAAATCTTTTCAAAAGGTCTTTCCTGTTCTTTTAGCCTTTCCTAATTGGATAAAATAAAAGTCGGTGGCGACTCATGCTATCCGCAACATTTCGAATAAAGCCAGTTCACCGTATTACATTAACGATCTTCGCGACTTTTATATAGTATAGCACACGAAAACCTTCCAAAATAACAATGTATAGAAGCTTAACTAACTTCGTGACTTTTATGTAGTATATCACACGAAAATCAACCAAAATACAAAACTTTGCAAGTTTAAGGAACTTCGTGAGTTTTATGTAGTATAGCACACGAAAATCTTCAAAAATTCCAATGTTTTCAAATTTAACGAATTTCGTGACTTTTATATAGTATAGCACAAAAAAATCTTCCGAAATACCAAACTTTGCATGATTAACGAACTTCGTAACTTTTGTGTAAGTTTAGCACATCAAAATCTTCCAAACTACCAATGTATGCAAGTTTAACGAACTTCGTGACTTTTATGTAGTATATCACACGAAAATCAACCAAAATACAAAACTTTGCAAGTTTAACTAACTTCGTGACTTTTATGTAGTATATCACACGAAAAACTTCAAAAAGACCAAATTTTCCAAGTTTAACGAACTTCGTGACTTTTATGTAGTATAGCATACGAAAATCTTTCAAAATACTAATGTATGCAAGTGTAGCGAAATTCGCGATTTTTATGTAGTTTAGCACACGAAAATCTTCAAAAAGACCAAAATTTTAAGGTTTAACGAACTTCGTGACTTTTATGTTGTAAAACACACGAAAATCTTCCAAAATACAAATGTATACAAGTTTAACTAACTTCTTGTATTTTATGTAGAATAGCCCATGGAAATCTTCCAAAATTCCAAATTTTGCAAGTTTAATGAACTTCGTGACTTTTATGTAGTATTGAACACGAAAAATCTTTGAAAAGATCAAATTTTGCAACTTTAACGATCTTCGTGAATTTTATGTAGTATACCATAAGAAAATCTTCCAAAATACCAATGTATGCAAGCTTACCTAACTTCGTGACTTTTAAGTAGTATATAACACGAAAATCATGCAAAATACCAAACCTTGCAAGTTTAAGGAATATTCGTGACTTTGATGTAGTATAGCACACGAAAATCTTCAGAAAGGCCAAATTTTGTAAGTTTAAAGAACTTCATGACTTTGATGTAGTATATCACACGAAAAAATTCTAAAATACCAATATAATCAAGTTTAACGAACTTCGTGACTTTTCCATAGTATAGAACACGAAAATCTTCCAAAATACCAAACTTTGCAAGTTGAATGAACTTCGTGAATTTTATGCAGTATAGCACACGAAAATCTTCCAAAATATCAACATATGCAAGTTTAACAAACTTTGTGAATGCTATGTAGTATGGCACATGAAAATCTACCAAAATACCAAAGTTTGTAAGTTTAACGAACTTCTTGAGTTTTATGCATTATAGCACACGAAAATCTTCCAAAATACCAATGTATGCAAGTTTAACAAACTTTGTGAATTCTATGTAGTATGGAACACGAAAAATCTTCCAAAATACCAAAGTTTGTAAGTTTAACGAACTTCGTGACTTTTATGTAGTTTAGAACACAAAAATTCTTCAAAAAGACTAAAATTTCAAAGTTTAACGAACGTCGTGACTTTTATGTAGTATACCACACGGAAATCTTCCAAAATACCATAGCTTTCAAGTTTAACAAACTTCGTGACTTTTATGTAGTATATAGCACACGAAAATCTTCAAAAAGAACAAAATATGCCAGTTTAACGATCTTCGCGACTTTTATATAGTATAGCACACGAAAACCTTCCAAAATACCATTGTATACAAGCTTAACTAACTTCGTGACTTTTATGTAGTATATCACACGAAAATCAACCAAAATACAAAACTTTCCAAGTTTAACTAACTTCGTGACTTTTATGCAGTATATCACACGAAAATCAAACAAAATACAAAACTTTGCAAGTTTAAGGAACTTCGTGAGTTTTACGTAGTATAGCACACGAAAATCTTCAAAAATTCCAATGTTTTCAAATTTAACGAATTTTGTGACTTTTATATAGTATAGCACAAAAAAAATCTTCCAAAATACCAAACTTTGCATGATTAACGAACTTCGTGACTTTAGTGTAAGTATAGCACATCAAAATCTTCCAAAATACCAATGTATGCAAGTTTAACGAACTTTGTGAATGTTATGTATTATAGCACATGTAAATCTTCCAACATACCAAAGTTTGTAAATTTAACGAACTTCATGACTAATATGTAGTATAACACTCGAAAATCTTCAAAAAGACCAAATTTTTCAAGTTTAACAAACTTCGTGAATTTTATGTAGTATAGCATACGAAAATCTTTCAAAATACTAATGTATGCAAGTGTAGCGAACTTTGTGATTTTTATGTAGTTTAGCACACGGAAATCTTCCAAAAGACCAAAATTTGAAAGTTTAACGAACTTCGCGACTTTTATGTAGTAAAGCCCACGGAAATCTTCCAAAATACCAAATTTTGCATGTTTAATGAACTTCGTGACTTTTATGTACTATTGAACACGAAAATCTTTGAAAAGATCAAATTTTTCCACTTTAACAATCTTCGTGAATTTTATGTAGTATACCGTTAGAAAATCTTCCAAAATACCAATGTATGCAAGCTTACCTAACTTCGTGACTTTTAAGTAGTATATAACACGAAAATCATGCAAAATACCAAACTTTGCAAGTTTAAGGAATATTCGTGACTTTGATGTAGTATAGCACACGAAAATCTTCAAAAAGGCCAAATTTTGTAAGTTTAAAGAACTTCATGACTTTGATGTAGTATATCACACGAAAAACTTCTAAAATACCAATATAATCAAGTTTAACGAACTTCGTGACTTTTCCATAGTATAGCACATGAAAATCTTCCAAAATACCAAAGTTTATAAGTTTAACGAACTTCATGAGTTTTATGCAGTATAGCACACGAAAATCTTCCAAAATACCAATGTATGCAAGTTTAACAAACTTTGTGAATTCTATGTAGTATGGAACACGAAAAATCTTCCAAAATACCAAAGTTTGTAAGTTTAACGAACTTCGTGACTTTTATGTAGTTTAGAACACAAAAATTCTTCAAAAAGACTAAAATTTCAAAGTTTAACGAACGTCGTGACTTTTATGTAGTATACCACACGGAAATCTTCCAAAATACCATAGCTTTCAAGTTTAACAAACTTCGTGACTTTTATGTAGTATATAGCACACGAAAATCTTCAAAAAGAACAAAATATGCCAGTTTAACGATCTTCGCGACTTTTATATAGTATAGCACACGAAAACCTTCCAAAATACCATTGTATACAAGCTTAACTAACTTCGTGACTTTTATGTAGTATATCACACGAAAATCAACCAAAATACAAAACTTTCCAAGTTTAACTAACTTCGTGACTTTTATGCAGTATATCACACGAAAATCAAACAAAATACAAAACTTTGCAAGTTTAAGGAACTTCGTGAGTTTTACGTAGTATAGCACACGAAAATCTTCAAAAATTCCAATGTTTTCAAATTTAACGAATTTTGTGACTTTTATATAGTATAGCACAAAAAAAATCTTCCAAAATACCAAACTTTGCATGATTAACGAACTTCGTGACTTTAGTGTAAGTATAGCACATCAAAATCTTCCAAAATACCAATGTATGCAAGTTTAACGAACTTTGTGAATGTTATGTATTATAGCACATGTAAATCTTCCAACATACCAAAGTTTGTAAATTTAACGAACTTCATGACTAATATGTAGTATAACACTCGAAAATCTTCAAAAAGACCAAATTTTTCAAGTTTAACAAACTTCGTGAATTTTATGTAGTATAGCATACGAAAATCTTTCAAAATACTAATGTATGCAAGTGTAGCGAACTTTGTGATTTTTATGTAGTTTAGCACACGGAAATCTTCAAAAAGACCAAAATTTGAAAGTTTAACGAACTTCGCGACTTTTATGTAGTAAAGCCCACGGAAATCTTCCAAAATACCAAATTTTGCATGTTTAATGAACTTCGTGACTTTTATGTACTATTGAACACGAAAATCTTTGAAAAGATCAAATTTTTCCACTTTAACAATCTTCGTGAATTTTATGTAGTATACCGTTAGAAAATCTTCCAAAATACCAATGTATGCAAGCTTACCTAACTTCGTGACTTTTAAGTAGTATATAACACGAAAATCATGCAAAATACCAAACTTTGCAAGTTTAAGGAATATTCGTGACTTTGATGTAGTATAGCACACGAAAATCTTCAAAAAGGCCAAATTTTGTAAGTTTAAAGAACTTCATGACTTTGATGTAGTATATCACACGAAAAACTTCTAAAATACCAATATAATCAAGTTTAACGAACTTCGTGACTTTTCCATAGTATAGCACATGAAAATCTTCCAAAATACCAAAGTTTATAAGTTTAACGAACTTCATGAGTTTTATGCAGTATAGCACACGAAAATCTTCCAAAATACCAATGTATGCAAGTTTAACAAACTTTGTGAATTCTATGTAGTATGGAACACGAAAAATCTTCCAAAATACCAAAGTTTGTAAGTTTAACGAACTTCGTGACTTTTATGTAGTTTAGAACACAAAAATTCTTCAAAAAGACTAAAATTTCAAAGTTTAACGAACGTCGTGACTTTTATGTAGTATACCACACGGAAATCTTCCAAAATACCATAGCTTTCAAGTTTAACAAACTTCGTGACTTTTATGTAGTATATAGCACACGAAAATCTTCAAAAAGAACAAAATATGCCAGTTTAACGATCTTCGCGACTTTTATATAGTATAGCACACGAAAACCTTCCAAAATACCATTGTATACAAGCTTAACTAACTTCGTGACTTTTATGTAGTATATCACACGAAAATCAACCAAAATACAAAACTTTCCAAGTTTAACTAACTTCGTGACTTTTATGCAGTATATCACACGAAAATCAAACAAAATACAAAACTTTGCAAGTTTAAGGAACTTCGTGAGTTTTACGTAGTATAGCACACGAAAATCTTCAAAAATTCCAATGTTTTCAAATTTAACGAATTTTGTGACTTTTATATAGTATAGCACAAAAAAAATCTTCCAAAATACCAAACTTTGCATGATTAACGAACTTCGTGACTTTAGTGTAAGTATAGCACATCAAAATCTTCCAAAATACCAATGTATGCAAGTTTAACGAACTTTGTGAATGTTATGTATTATAGCACATGTAAATCTTCCAACATACCAAAGTTTGTAAATTTAACGAACTTCATGACTAATATGTAGTATAACACTCGAAAATCTTCAAAAAGACCAAATTTTTCAAGTTTAACAAACTTCGTGAATTTTATGTAGTATAGCATACGAAAATCTTTCAAAATACTAATGTATGCAAGTGTAGCGAACTTTGTGATTTTTATGTAGTTTAGCACACGGAAATCTTCAAAAAGACCAAAATTTGAAAGTTTAACGAACTTCGCGACTTTTATGTAGTAAAGCCCACGGAAATCTTCCAAAATACCAAATTTTGCATGTTTAATGAACTTCGTGACTTTTATGTACTATTGAACACGAAAATCTTTGAAAAGATCAAATTTTTCCACTTTAACAATCTTCGTGAATTTTATGTAGTATACCGTTAGAAAATCTTCCAAAATACCAATGTATGCAAGCTTACCTAACTTCGTGACTTTTAAGTAGTATATAACACGAAAATCATGCAAAATACCAAACTTTGCAAGTTTAAGGAATATTCGTGACTTTGATGTAGTATAGCACACGAAAATCTTCAAAAAGGCCAAATTTTGTAAGTTTAAAGAACTTCATGACTTTGATGTAGTATATCACACGAAAAACTTCTAAAATACCAATATAATCAAGTTTAACGAACTTCGTGACTTTTCCATAGTATAGCACATGAAAATCTTCCAAAATACCAAAGTTTATAAGTTTAACGAACTTCATGAGTTTTATGCAGTATAGCACACGAAAATCTTCCAAAATACCAATGTATGCAAGTTTAACAAACTTTGTGAATTCTATGTAGTATGGAACACGAAAAATCTTCCAAAATACCAAAGTTTGTAAGTTTAACGAACTTCGTGACTTTTATGTAGTTTAGAACACAAAAATTCTTCAAAAAGACTAAAATTTCAAAGTTTAACGAACGTCGTGACTTTTATGTAGTATACCACACGGAAATCTTCCAAAATACCATAGCTTTCAAGTTTAACAAACTTCGTGACTTTTATGTAGTATATAGCACACGAAAATCTTCAAAAAGAACAAAATATGCCAGTTTAACGATCTTCGCGACTTTTATATAGTATAGCACACGAAAACCTTCCAAAATACCATTGTATACAAGCTTAACTAACTTCGTGACTTTTATGTAGTATATCACACGAAAATCAACCAAAATACAAAACTTTCCAAGTTTAACTAACTTCGTGACTTTTATGCAGTATATCACACGAAAATCAAACAAAATACAAAACTTTGCAAGTTTAAGGAACTTCGTGAGTTTTACGTAGTATAGCACACGAAAATCTTCAAAAATTCCAATGTTTTCAAATTTAACGAATTTTGTGACTTTTATATAGTATAGCACAAAAAAAATCTTCCAAAATACCAAACTTTGCATGATTAACGAACTTCGTGACTTTAGTGTAAGTATAGCACATCAAAATCTTCCAAAATACCAATGTATGCAAGTTTAACGAACTTTGTGAATGTTATGTATTATAGCACATGTAAATCTTCCAACATACCAAAGTTTGTAAATTTAACGAACTTCATGACTAATATGTAGTATAACACTCGAAAATCTTCAAAAAGACCAAATTTTTCAAGTTTAACAAACTTCGTGAATTTTATGTAGTATAGCATACGAAAATCTTTCAAAATACTAATGTATGCAAGTGTAGCGAACTTTGTGATTTTTATGTAGTTTAGCACACGGAAATCTTCAAAAAGACCAAAATTTGAAAGTTTAACGAACTTCGCGACTTTTATGTAGTAAAGCCCACGGAAATCTTCCAAAATACCAAATTTTGCATGTTTAATGAACTTCGTGACTTTTATGTACTATTGAACACGAAAATCTTTGAAAAGATCAAATTTTTCCACTTTAACAATCTTCGTGAATTTTATGTAGTATACCGTTAGAAAATCTTCCAAAATACCAATGTATGCAAGCTTACCTAACTTCGTGACTTTTAAGTAGTATATAACACGAAAATCATGCAAAATACCAAACTTTGCAAGTTTAAGGAATATTCGTGACTTTGATGTAGTATAGCACACGAAAATCTTCAAAAAGGCCAAATTTTGTAAGTTTAAAGAACTTCATGACTTTGATGTAGTATATCACACGAAAAACTTCTAAAATACCAATATAATCAAGTTTAACGAACTTCGTGACTTTTCCATAGTATAGCACATGAAAATCTTCCAAAATACCAAAGTTTATAAGTTTAACGAACTTCATGAGTTTTATGCAGTATAGCACACGAAAATCTTCCAAAATACCAATGTATGCAAGTTTAACAAACTTTGTGAATTCTATGTAGTATGGAACACGAAAAATCTTCCAAAATACCAAAGTTTGTAAGTTTAACGAACTTCGTGACTTTTATGTAGTTTAGAACACAAAAATTCTTCAAAAAGACTAAAATTTCAAAGTTTAACGAACGTCGTGACTTTTATGTAGTATACCACACGGAAATCTTCCAAAATACCATAGCTTTCAAGTTTAACAAACTTCGTGACTTTTATGTAGTATATAGCACACGAAAATCTTCAAAAAGAACAAAATATGCCAGTTTAACGATCTTCGCGACTTTTATATAGTATAGCACACGAAAACCTTCCAAAATACCATTGTATACAAGCTTAACTAACTTCGTGACTTTTATGTAGTATATCACACGAAAATCAACCAAAATACAAAACTTTCCAAGTTTAACTAACTTCGTGACTTTTATGCAGTATATCACACGAAAATCAAACAAAATACAAAACTTTGCAAGTTTAAGGAACTTCGTGAGTTTTACGTAGTATAGCACACGAAAATCTTCAAAAATTCCAATGTTTTCAAATTTAACGAATTTTGTGACTTTTATATAGTATAGCACAAAAAAAATCTTCCAAAATACCAAACTTTGCATGATTAACGAACTTCGTGACTTTAGTGTAAGTATAGCACATCAAAATCTTCCAAAATACCAATGTATGCAAGTTTAACGAACTTTGTGAATGTTATGTATTATAGCACATGTAAATCTTCCAACATACCAAAGTTTGTAAATTTAACGAACTTCATGACTAATATGTAGTATAACACTCGAAAATCTTCAAAAAGACCAAATTTTTCAAGTTTAACAAACTTCGTGAATTTTATGTAGTATAGCATACGAAAATCTTTCAAAATACTAATGTATGCAAGTGTAGCGAACTTTGTGATTTTTATGTAGTTTAGCACACGGAAATCTTCAAAAAGACCAAAATTTGAAAGTTTAACGAACTTCGCGACTTTTATGTAGTAAAGCCCACGGAAATCTTCCAAAATACCAAATTTTGCATGTTTAATGAACTTCGTGACTTTTATGTACTATTGAACACGAAAATCTTTGAAAAGATCAAATTTTTCCACTTTAACAATCTTCGTGAATTTTATGTAGTATACCGTTAGAAAATCTTCCAAAATACCAATGTATGCAAGCTTACCTAACTTCGTGACTTTTAAGTAGTATATAACACGAAAATCATGCAAAATACCAAACTTTGCAAGTTTAAGGAATATTCGTGACTTTGATGTAGTATAGCACACGAAAATCTTCAAAAAGGCCAAATTTTGTAAGTTTAAAGAACTTCATGACTTTGATGTAGTATATCACACGAAAAACTTCTAAAATACCAATATAATCAAGTTTAACGAACTTCGTGACTTTTCCATAGTATAGCACATGAAAATCTTCCAAAATACCAAAGTTTATAAGTTTAACGAACTTCATGAGTTTTATGCAGTATAGCACACGAAAATCTTCCAAAATACCAATGTATGCAAGTTTAACAAACTTTGTGAATTCTATGTAGTATGGAACACGAAAAATCTTCCAAAATACCAAAGTTTGTAAGTTTAACGAACTTCGTGACTTTTATGTAGTTTAGAACACAAAAATTCTTCAAAAAGACTAAAATTTCAAAGTTTAACGAACGTCGTGACTTTTATGTAGTATACCACACGGAAATCTTCCAAAATACCATAGCTTTCAAGTTTAACAAACTTCGTGACTTTTATGTAGTATATAGCACACGAAAATCTTCAAAAAGAACAAAATATGCCAGTTTAACGATCTTCGCGACTTTTATATAGTATAGCACACGAAAACCTTCCAAAATACCATTGTATACAAGCTTAACTAACTTCGTGACTTTTATGTAGTATATCACACGAAAATCAACCAAAATACAAAACTTTCCAAGTTTAACTAACTTCGTGACTTTTATGCAGTATATCACACGAAAATCAAACAAAATACAAAACTTTGCAAGTTTAAGGAACTTCGTGAGTTTTACGTAGTATAGCACACGAAAATCTTCAAAAATTCCAATGTTTTCAAATTTAACGAATTTTGTGACTTTTATATAGTATAGCACAAAAAAAATCTTCCAAAATACCAAACTTTGCATGATTAACGAACTTCGTGACTTTAGTGTAAGTATAGCACATCAAAATCTTCCAAAATACCAATGTATGCAAGTTTAACGAACTTTGTGAATGTTATGTATTATAGCACATGTAAATCTTCCAACATACCAAAGTTTGTAAATTTAACGAACTTCATGACTAATATGTAGTATAACACTCGAAAATCTTCAAAAAGACCAAATTTTTCAAGTTTAACAAACTTCGTGAATTTTATGTAGTATAGCATACGAAAATCTTTCAAAATACTAATGTATGCAAGTGTAGCGAACTTTGTGATTTTTATGTAGTTTAGCACACGGAAATCTTCAAAAAGACCAAAATTTGAAAGTTTAACGAACTTCGCGACTTTTATGTAGTAAAGCCCACGGAAATCTTCCAAAATACCAAATTTTGCATGTTTAATGAACTTCGTGACTTTTATGTACTATTGAACACGAAAATCTTTGAAAAGATCAAATTTTTCCACTTTAACAATCTTCGTGAATTTTATGTAGTATACCGTTAGAAAATCTTCCAAAATACCAATGTATGCAAGCTTACCTAACTTCGTGACTTTTAAGTAGTATATAACACGAAAATCATGCAAAATACCAAACTTTGCAAGTTTAAGGAATATTCGTGACTTTGATGTAGTATAGCACACGAAAATCTTCAAAAAGGCCAAATTTTGTAAGTTTAAAGAACTTCATGACTTTGATGTAGTATATCACACGAAAAACTTCTAAAATACCAATATAATCAAGTTTAACGAACTTCGTGACTTTTCCATAGTATAGCACATGAAAATCTTCCAAAATACCAAAGTTTATAAGTTTAACGAACTTCATGAGTTTTATGCAGTATAGCACACGAAAATCTTCCAAAATACCAATGTATGCAAGTTTAACAAACTTTGTGAATTCTATGTAGTATGGAACACGAAAAATCTTCCAAAATACCAAAGTTTGTAAGTTTAACGAACTTCGTGACTTTTATGTAGTTTAGAACACAAAAATTCTTCAAAAAGACTAAAATTTCAAAGTTTAACGAACGTCGTGACTTTTATGTAGTATACCACACGGAAATCTTCCAAAATACCATAGCTTTCAAGTTTAACAAACTTCGTGACTTTTATGTAGTATATAGCACACGAAAATCTTCAAAAAGAACAAAATATGCCAGTTTAACGATCTTCGCGACTTTTATATAGTATAGCACACGAAAACCTTCCAAAATACCATTGTATACAAGCTTAACTAACTTCGTGACTTTTATGTAGTATATCACACGAAAATCAACCAAAATACAAAACTTTCCAAGTTTAACTAACTTCGTGACTTTTATGCAGTATATCACACGAAAATCAAACAAAATACAAAACTTTGCAAGTTTAAGGAACTTCGTGAGTTTTACGTAGTATAGCACACGAAAATCTTCAAAAATTCCAATGTTTTCAAATTTAACGAATTTTGTGACTTTTATATAGTATAGCACAAAAAAAATCTTCCAAAATACCAAACTTTGCATGATTAACGAACTTCGTGACTTTAGTGTAAGTATAGCACATCAAAATCTTCCAAAATACCAATGTATGCAAGTTTAACGAACTTTGTGAATGTTATGTATTATAGCACATGTAAATCTTCCAACATACCAAAGTTTGTAAATTTAACGAACTTCATGACTAATATGTAGTATAACACTCGAAAATCTTCAAAAAGACCAAATTTTTCAAGTTTAACAAACTTCGTGAATTTTATGTAGTATAGCATACGAAAATCTTTCAAAATACTAATGTATGCAAGTGTAGCGAACTTTGTGATTTTTATGTAGTTTAGCACACGGAAATCTTCAAAAAGACCAAAATTTGAAAGTTTAACGAACTTCGCGACTTTTATGTAGTAAAGCCCACGGAAATCTTCCAAAATACCAAATTTTGCATGTTTAATGAACTTCGTGACTTTTATGTACTATTGAACACGAAAATCTTTGAAAAGATCAAATTTTTCCACTTTAACAATCTTCGTGAATTTTATGTAGTATACCGTTAGAAAATCTTCCAAAATACCAATGTATGCAAGCTTACCTAACTTCGTGACTTTTAAGTAGTATATAACACGAAAATCATGCAAAATACCAAACTTTGCAAGTTTAAGGAATATTCGTGACTTTGATGTAGTATAGCACACGAAAATCTTCAAAAAGGCCAAATTTTGTAAGTTTAAAGAACTTCATGACTTTGATGTAGTATATCACACGAAAAACTTCTAAAATACCAATATAATCAAGTTTAACGAACTTCGTGACTTTTCCATAGTATAGCACATGAAAATCTTCCAAAATACCAAAGTTTATAAGTTTAACGAACTTCATGAGTTTTATGCAGTATAGCACACGAAAATCTTCCAAAATACCAATGTATGCAAGTTTAACAAACTTTGTGAATTCTATGTAGTATGGAACACGAAAAATCTTCCAAAATACCAAAGTTTGTAAGTTTAACGAACTTCGTGACTTTTATGTAGTTTAGAACACAAAAATTCTTCAAAAAGACTAAAATTTCAAAGTTTAACGAACGTCGTGACTTTTATGTAGTATACCACACGGAAATCTTCCAAAATACCATAGCTTTCAAGTTTAACAAACTTCGTGACTTTTATGTAGTATATAGCACACGAAAATCTTCAAAAAGAACAAAATATGCCAGTTTAACGATCTTCGCGACTTTTATATAGTATAGCACACGAAAACCTTCCAAAATACCATTGTATACAAGCTTAACTAACTTCGTGACTTTTATGTAGTATATCACACGAAAATCAACCAAAATACAAAACTTTCCAAGTTTAACTAACTTCGTGACTTTTATGCAGTATATCACACGAAAATCAAACAAAATACAAAACTTTGCAAGTTTAAGGAACTTCGTGAGTTTTACGTAGTATAGCACACGAAAATCTTCAAAAATTCCAATGTTTTCAAATTTAACGAATTTTGTGACTTTTATATAGTATAGCACAAAAAAAATCTTCCAAAATACCAAACTTTGCATGATTAACGAACTTCGTGACTTTAGTGTAAGTATAGCACATCAAAATCTTCCAAAATACCAATGTATGCAAGTTTAACGAACTTTGTGAATGTTATGTATTATAGCACATGTAAATCTTCCAACATACCAAAGTTTGTAAATTTAACGAACTTCATGACTAATATGTAGTATAACACTCGAAAATCTTCAAAAAGACCAAATTTTTCAAGTTTAACAAACTTCGTGAATTTTATGTAGTATAGCATACGAAAATCTTTCAAAATACTAATGTATGCAAGTGTAGCGAACTTTGTGATTTTTATGTAGTTTAGCACACGGAAATCTTCAAAAAGACCAAAATTTGAAAGTTTAACGAACTTCGCGACTTTTATGTAGTAAAGCCCACGGAAATCTTCCAAAATACCAAATTTTGCATGTTTAATGAACTTCGTGACTTTTATGTACTATTGAACACGAAAATCTTTGAAAAGATCAAATTTTTCCACTTTAACAATCTTCGTGAATTTTATGTAGTATACCGTTAGAAAATCTTCCAAAATACCAATGTATGCAAGCTTACCTAACTTCGTGACTTTTAAGTAGTATATAACACGAAAATCATGCAAAATACCAAACTTTGCAAGTTTAAGGAATATTCGTGACTTTGATGTAGTATAGCACACGAAAATCTTCAAAAAGGCCAAATTTTGTAAGTTTAAAGAACTTCATGACTTTGATGTAGTATATCACACGAAAAACTTCTAAAATACCAATATAATCAAGTTTAACGAACTTCGTGACTTTTCCATAGTATAGCACATGAAAATCTTCCAAAATACCAAAGTTTATAAGTTTAACGAACTTCATGAGTTTTATGCAGTATAGCACACGAAAATCTTCCAAAATACCAATGTATGCAAGTTTAACAAACTTTGTGAATTCTATGTAGTATGGAACACGAAAAATCTTCCAAAATACCAAAGTTTGTAAGTTTAACGAACTTCGTGACTTTTATGTAGTTTAGAACACAAAAATTCTTCAAAAAGACTAAAATTTCAAAGTTTAACGAACGTCGTGACTTTTATGTAGTATACCACACGGAAATCTTCCAAAATACCATAGCTTTCAAGTTTAACAAACTTCGTGACTTTTATGTAGTATATAGCACACGAAAATCTTCAAAAAGAACAAAATATGCCAGTTTAACGATCTTCGCGACTTTTATATAGTATAGCACACGAAAACCTTCCAAAATACCATTGTATACAAGCTTAACTAACTTCGTGACTTTTATGTAGTATATCACACGAAAATCAACCAAAATACAAAACTTTCCAAGTTTAACTAACTTCGTGACTTTTATGCAGTATATCACACGAAAATCAAACAAAATACAAAACTTTGCAAGTTTAAGGAACTTCGTGAGTTTTACGTAGTATAGCACACGAAAATCTTCAAAAATTCCAATGTTTTCAAATTTAACGAATTTTGTGACTTTTATATAGTATAGCACAAAAAAAATCTTCCAAAATACCAAACTTTGCATGATTAACGAACTTCGTGACTTTAGTGTAAGTATAGCACATCAAAATCTTCCAAAATACCAATGTATGCAAGTTTAACGAACTTTGTGAATGTTATGTATTATAGCACATGTAAATCTTCCAACATACCAAAGTTTGTAAATTTAACGAACTTCATGACTAATATGTAGTATAACACTCGAAAATCTTCAAAAAGACCAAATTTTTCAAGTTTAACAAACTTCGTGAATTTTATGTAGTATAGCATACGAAAATCTTTCAAAATACTAATGTATGCAAGTGTAGCGAACTTTGTGATTTTTATGTAGTTTAGCACACGGAAATCTTCAAAAAGACCAAAATTTGAAAGTTTAACGAACTTCGCGACTTTTATGTAGTAAAGCCCACGGAAATCTTCCAAAATACCAAATTTTGCATGTTTAATGAACTTCGTGACTTTTATGTACTATTGAACACGAAAATCTTTGAAAAGATCAAATTTTTCCACTTTAACAATCTTCGTGAATTTTATGTAGTATACCGTTAGAAAATCTTCCAAAATACCAATGTATGCAAGCTTACCTAACTTCGTGACTTTTAAGTAGTATATAACACGAAAATCATGCAAAATACCAAACTTTGCAAGTTTAAGGAATATTCGTGACTTTGATGTAGTATAGCACACGAAAATCTTCAAAAAGGCCAAATTTTGTAAGTTTAAAGAACTTCATGACTTTGATGTAGTATATCACACGAAAAACTTCTAAAATACCAATATAATCAAGTTTAACGAACTTCGTGACTTTTCCATAGTATAGCACATGAAAATCTTCCAAAATACCAAAGTTTATAAGTTTAACGAACTTCATGAGTTTTATGCAGTATAGCACACGAAAATCTTCCAAAATACCAATGTATGCAAGTTTAACAAACTTTGTGAATTCTATGTAGTATGGAACACGAAAAATCTTCCAAAATACCAAAGTTTGTAAGTTTAACGAACTTCGTGACTTTTATGTAGTTTAGAACACAAAAATTCTTCAAAAAGACTAAAATTTCAAAGTTTAACGAACGTCGTGACTTTTATGTAGTATACCACACGGAAATCTTCCAAAATACCATAGCTTTCAAGTTTAACAAACTTCGTGACTTTTATGTAGTATATAGCACACGAAAATCTTCAAAAAGAACAAAATATGCCAGTTTAACGATCTTCGCGACTTTTATATAGTATAGCACACGAAAACCTTCCAAAATACCATTGTATACAAGCTTAACTAACTTCGTGACTTTTATGTAGTATATCACACGAAAATCAACCAAAATACAAAACTTTCCAAGTTTAACTAACTTCGTGACTTTTATGCAGTATATCACACGAAAATCAAACAAAATACAAAACTTTGCAAGTTTAAGGAACTTCGTGAGTTTTACGTAGTATAGCACACGAAAATCTTCAAAAATTCCAATGTTTTCAAATTTAACGAATTTTGTGACTTTTATATAGTATAGCACAAAAAAAATCTTCCAAAATACCAAACTTTGCATGATTAACGAACTTCGTGACTTTAGTGTAAGTATAGCACATCAAAATCTTCCAAAATACCAATGTATGCAAGTTTAACGAACTTTGTGAATGTTATGTATTATAGCACATGTAAATCTTCCAACATACCAAAGTTTGTAAATTTAACGAACTTCATGACTAATATGTAGTATAACACTCGAAAATCTTCAAAAAGACCAAATTTTTCAAGTTTAACAAACTTCGTGAATTTTATGTAGTATAGCATACGAAAATCTTTCAAAATACTAATGTATGCAAGTGTAGCGAACTTTGTGATTTTTATGTAGTTTAGCACACGGAAATCTTCAAAAAGACCAAAATTTGAAAGTTTAACGAACTTCGCGACTTTTATGTAGTAAAGCCCACGGAAATCTTCCAAAATACCAAATTTTGCATGTTTAATGAACTTCGTGACTTTTATGTACTATTGAACACGAAAATCTTTGAAAAGATCAAATTTTTCCACTTTAACAATCTTCGTGAATTTTATGTAGTATACCGTTAGAAAATCTTCCAAAATACCAATGTATGCAAGCTTACCTAACTTCGTGACTTTTAAGTAGTATATAACACGAAAATCATGCAAAATACCAAACTTTGCAAGTTTAAGGAATATTCGTGACTTTGATGTAGTATAGCACACGAAAATCTTCAAAAAGGCCAAATTTTGTAAGTTTAAAGAACTTCATGACTTTGATGTAGTATATCACACGAAAAACTTCTAAAATACCAATATAATCAAGTTTAACGAACTTCGTGACTTTTCCATAGTATAGCACATGAAAATCTTCCAAAATACCAAAGTTTATAAGTTTAACGAACTTCATGAGTTTTATGCAGTATAGCACACGAAAATCTTCCAAAATACCAATGTATGCAAGTTTAACAAACTTTGTGAATTCTATGTAGTATGGAACACGAAAAATCTTCCAAAATACCAAAGTTTGTAAGTTTAACGAACTTCGTGACTTTTATGTAGTTTAGAACACAAAAATTCTTCAAAAAGACTAAAATTTCAAAGTTTAACGAACGTCGTGACTTTTATGTAGTATACCACACGGAAATCTTCCAAAATACCATAGCTTTCAAGTTTAACAAACTTCGTGACTTTTATGTAGTATATAGCACACGAAAATCTTCAAAAAGAACAAAATATGCCAGTTTAACGATCTTCGCGACTTTTATATAGTATAGCACACGAAAACCTTCCAAAATACCATTGTATACAAGCTTAACTAACTTCGTGACTTTTATGTAGTATATCACACGAAAATCAACCAAAATACAAAACTTTCCAAGTTTAACTAACTTCGTGACTTTTATGCAGTATATCACACGAAAATCAAACAAAATACAAAACTTTGCAAGTTTAAGGAACTTCGTGAGTTTTACGTAGTATAGCACACGAAAATCTTCAAAAATTCCAATGTTTTCAAATTTAACGAATTTTGTGACTTTTATATAGTATAGCACAAAAAAAATCTTCCAAAATACCAAACTTTGCATGATTAACGAACTTCGTGACTTTAGTGTAAGTATAGCACATCAAAATCTTCCAAAATACCAATGTATGCAAGTTTAACGAACTTTGTGAATGTTATGTATTATAGCACATGTAAATCTTCCAACATACCAAAGTTTGTAAATTTAACGAACTTCATGACTAATATGTAGTATAACACTCGAAAATCTTCAAAAAGACCAAATTTTTCAAGTTTAACAAACTTCGTGAATTTTATGTAGTATAGCATACGAAAATCTTTCAAAATACTAATGTATGCAAGTGTAGCGAACTTTGTGATTTTTATGTAGTTTAGCACACGGAAATCTTCAAAAAGACCAAAATTTGAAAGTTTAACGAACTTCGCGACTTTTATGTAGTAAAGCCCACGGAAATCTTCCAAAATACCAAATTTTGCATGTTTAATGAACTTCGTGACTTTTATGTACTATTGAACACGAAAATCTTTGAAAAGATCAAATTTTTCCACTTTAACAATCTTCGTGAATTTTATGTAGTATACCGTTAGAAAATCTTCCAAAATACCAATGTATGCAAGCTTACCTAACTTCGTGACTTTTAAGTAGTATATAACACGAAAATCATGCAAAATACCAAACTTTGCAAGTTTAAGGAATATTCGTGACTTTGATGTAGTATAGCACACGAAAATCTTCAAAAAGGCCAAATTTTGTAAGTTTAAAGAACTTCATGACTTTGATGTAGTATATCACACGAAAAACTTCTAAAATACCAATATAATCAAGTTTAACGAACTTCGTGACTTTTCCATAGTATAGCACATGAAAATCTTCCAAAATACCAAAGTTTATAAGTTTAACGAACTTCATGAGTTTTATGCAGTATAGCACACGAAAATCTTCCAAAATACCAATGTATGCAAGTTTAACAAACTTTGTGAATTCTATGTAGTATGGAACACGAAAAATCTTCCAAAATACCAAAGTTTGTAAGTTTAACGAACTTCGTGACTTTTATGTAGTTTAGAACACAAAAATTCTTCAAAAAGACTAAAATTTCAAAGTTTAACGAACGTCGTGACTTTTATGTAGTATACCACACGGAAATCTTCCAAAATACCATAGCTTTCAAGTTTAACAAACTTCGTGACTTTTATGTAGTATATAGCACACGAAAATCTTCAAAAAGAACAAAATATGCCAGTTTAACGATCTTCGCGACTTTTATATAGTATAGCACACGAAAACCTTCCAAAATACCATTGTATACAAGCTTAACTAACTTCGTGACTTTTATGTAGTATATCACACGAAAATCAACCAAAATACAAAACTTTCCAAGTTTAACTAACTTCGTGACTTTTATGCAGTATATCACACGAAAATCAAACAAAATACAAAACTTTGCAAGTTTAAGGAACTTCGTGAGTTTTACGTAGTATAGCACACGAAAATCTTCAAAAATTCCAATGTTTTCAAATTTAACGAATTTTGTGACTTTTATATAGTATAGCACAAAAAAAATCTTCCAAAATACCAAACTTTGCATGATTAACGAACTTCGTGACTTTAGTGTAAGTATAGCACATCAAAATCTTCCAAAATACCAATGTATGCAAGTTTAACGAACTTTGTGAATGTTATGTATTATAGCACATGTAAATCTTCCAACATACCAAAGTTTGTAAATTTAACGAACTTCATGACTAATATGTAGTATAACACTCGAAAATCTTCAAAAAGACCAAATTTTTCAAGTTTAACAAACTTCGTGAATTTTATGTAGTATAGCATACGAAAATCTTTCAAAATACTAATGTATGCAAGTGTAGCGAACTTTGTGATTTTTATGTAGTTTAGCACACGGAAATCTTCAAAAAGACCAAAATTTGAAAGTTTAACGAACTTCGCGACTTTTATGTAGTAAAGCCCACGGAAATCTTCCAAAATACCAAATTTTGCATGTTTAATGAACTTCGTGACTTTTATGTACTATTGAACACGAAAATCTTTGAAAAGATCAAATTTTTCCACTTTAACAATCTTCGTGAATTTTATGTAGTATACCGTTAGAAAATCTTCCAAAATACCAATGTATGCAAGCTTACCTAACTTCGTGACTTTTAAGTAGTATATAACACGAAAATCATGCAAAATACCAAACTTTGCAAGTTTAAGGAATATTCGTGACTTTGATGTAGTATAGCACACGAAAATCTTCAAAAAGGCCAAATTTTGTAAG
The DNA here is from genome assembly GCF_029867415.1 of Vicia villosa. Lineage (NCBI taxonomy): Eukaryota > Viridiplantae > Streptophyta > Magnoliopsida > Fabales > Fabaceae > Vicia > Vicia villosa. Next base: position 245,519 of record NW_026706235.1, read on the forward strand.
TTTAAAGAACTTCATGACTTTGATGTAGTATATCACACGAAAAACTTCTAAAATACCAATATAATCAAGTTTAACGAACTTCGTGACTTTTCCATAGTATAGCACATGAAAATCTTCCAAAATACCAAAGTTTATAAGTTTAACGAACTTCATGAGTTTTATGCAGTATAGCACACGAAAATCTTCCAAAATACCAATGTATGCAAGTTTAACAAACTTTGTGAATTCTATGTAGTATGGAACACGAAAAATCTTCCAAAATACCAAAGTTTGTAAGTTTAACGAACTTCGTGACTTTTATGTAGTTTAGAACACAAAAATTCTTCAAAAAGACTAAAATTTCAAAGTTTAACGAACGTCGTGACTTTTATGTAGTATACCACACGGAAATCTTCCAAAATACCATAGCTTTCAAGTTTAACAAACTTCGTGACTTTTATGTAGTATATAGCACACGAAAATCTTCAAAAAGAACAAAATATGCCAGTTTAACGATCTTCGCGACTTTTATATAGTATAGCACACGAAAACCTTCCAAAATACCATTGTATACAAGCTTAACTAACTTCGTGACTTTTATGTAGTATATCACACGAAAATCAACCAAAATACAAAACTTTCCAAGTTTAACTAACTTCGTGACTTTTATGCAGTATATCACACGAAAATCAAACAAAATACAAAACTTTGCAAGTTTAAGGAACTTCGTGAGTTTTACGTAGTATAGCACACGAAAATCTTCAAAAATTCCAATGTTTTCAAATTTAACGAATTTTGTGACTTTTATATAGTATAGCACAAAAAAAATCTTCCAAAATACCAAACTTTGCATGATTAACGAACTTCGTGACTTTAGTGTAAGTATAGCACATCAAAATCTTCCAAAATACCAATGTATGCAAGTTTAACGAACTTTGTGAATGTTATGTATTATAGCACATGTAAATCTTCCAACATACCAAAGTTTGTAAATTTAACGAACTTCATGACTAATATGTAGTATAACACTCGAAAATCTTCAAAAAGACCAAATTTTTCAAGTTTAACAAACTTCGTGAATTTTATGTAGTATAGCATACGAAAATCTTTCAAAATACTAATGTATGCAAGTGTAGCGAACTTTGTGATTTTTATGTAGTTTAGCACACGGAAATCTTCAAAAAGACCAAAATTTGAAAGTTTAACGAACTTCGCGACTTTTATGTAGTAAAGCCCACGGAAATCTTCCAAAATACCAAATTTTGCATGTTTAATGAACTTCGTGACTTTTATGTACTATTGAACACGAAAATCTTTGAAAAGATCAAATTTTTCCACTTTAACAATCTTCGTGAATTTTATGTAGTATACCGTTAGAAAATCTTCCAAAATACCAATGTATGCAAGCTTACCTAACTTCGTGACTTTTAAGTAGTATATAACACGAAAATCATGCAAAATACCAAACTTTGCAAGTTTAAGGAATATTCGTGACTTTGATGTAGTATAGCACACGAAAATCTTCAAAAAGGCCAAATTTTGTAAGTTTAAAGAACTTCATGACTTTGATGTAGTATATCACACGAAAAACTTCTA